>NC_066599.1:3350000-3522500 GCF_905475345.1 Vespula vulgaris | reverse complement strand
AGAGAGACAGACGGACAGATAGACATAGAGACAGACGGACAGACAAAGATAGAGAGAGAGAGAGAGAAAGAGAAAGGGAACGTAACGTTGTGCTACACACAATTGCCAGGCTATGCGCTTATAACGGTCAATTGCCGGTACGATAAGAGAAGCCAGACACAAGGTGGCACTTTGTCGCAAGGACTTAAGCTTAATCTCTCGTTCACGTTTACATTTATGAGAAAGTCCATCTCTCTTTCTCTCTCTCTTTCTATCTATCTATCTATCTATTTATCTATCCCTCTCTGTTTCTCTCTCTCTCTTTCTCTCTCTCTCTCTCTCTCTTTGACTTTCTATATATATATGTATGTACGTATGTATCTTTAGTCACCAAAAGAACTAACTGGTAGCATAAGATATTCAAACGATACAACGACGACGTGATTATGCTTTGAAAAAACCTTATACACAACTACTGTATCCTAAACTCCACACAATTTTGGATCTTCGGATTGTTCCGTCGTCTCCATAGGATTAACTAGGAAATATCGGTCTCAAGATACATACATGCACGTAGACACAAACATTTGCATGTAAAGGATAGGATTACGATGGTAGTGGTAAGTGTGGGTGGTAAGAGTAGGTTCCTGAATATGGCTAAAGGGAAGGCTAGCAAGTAGTACACCTCGAGCATTAAGCAGCCGAATTTATGGAGTCGTCCAACTATTTAGATAGGCATATATGTATATATATGTATGTATGTGTATATCACCACATAGATGTATACTCTATAGAAAGTCAGAGAGATAGAGAGAGAGAGAGAGAGAGAGAGAGAGAGAGAGAAAGTCGAGCGATTTTGCTTTTTGTGTTTCTCACTCATTCGTTGGAGTATTCCAGCCTCGTTTCTGTCCTCTACACCCTCTTTCCATCACCAACCCCTGTTTTCAATTCTCTTCCAATGCAAAAGGACACGCGTACATCTACAGATATATATAGATATATCTATAGCTCTCTTTCTCTCTCTCTCTCTCTCTCTCTCTATATATATATATATATATATATATATATATATATATATGCATACACATATAGATATACGACGTAACACACAAGTTCATGAAAATATTCGAGGACGTAGTATGTCCTGTTACTACTACAACGACGACTTACTACTTACTACTTACTACTAATACTAATACCAATACTAATACTAATACTACTACCGCTTCTCTTCCACCCTCATCGTCGCATTTCGAGTAGGAGACTTCGCTGGTATTTCGGCTTAATTAGTTTTTCGTCGGCGGATAATCCGTAGCGCACGATTTGTCACCCGACGGCTCTCTCTCTTTCTCTCTCTTTCTCTCTTTCTCTCTCTCTCTCTCTCTCTTTCTCTCACCGAAAGAGCGAAGTTTACGCTCGCGGAATTAAGCCGCGGCTCGCTACTACACGAGGCCAGACCGAATAAGAGCTCCTACTGCTAGCTACTGCTTCTGTTATACCTACTACTACTCACTTAAGTAGGGACTTGAAGAAGAAGAAGAAGAAGAAGAAGAAGAAGAAGAAGAAGAAGGCTTTGGACGAAGGCGAGATTAAGGCGATATTTAAAGGAGCCAAGCCAAGTTTCACTTCCGGTTACCAGTTCCACCCAAAAACTCAACCCCCACTACCATTCTCCAGCTCACTCTACGCTCACCCATCCCTCCTCTCCACGTCTTTGTGAGGGTTGCTTTCTAACGCTTACCTCTGCTAACTCGTAACTCTTCGAAAGGCCTAGGCCAAAAGGGGATTCGTTTTATCGTTGGATATAATTCCTACTCGCGACAACGGCACGCCAACTCGAATGACTGCCAAGATTCCTTTCTGAAGAAACGGATACATTATTTATTTCGCTCGGGATACTTCGTTTTTTATTTTCTTTTTTCTATTTTCTTTCCTTTTTTTTTTCTTAATATTGTTGAATGTTTATACTCTATGTATCTACGCGTACTACGTGGTTCGATATACGTATATGTATGTATATCCAATAAATGCTAACGTAGAAATAAATAAAAATAATTATTATGTATAGTATCGGATAATGTTCTGTTGAATTAATGATTGATAAGTGGAAGTTTGTAAATCTTTAAATAATATTTGCAAAATTCGATAATCTATTGCAATTAATAATTAATTCAGAAAAATAAATGAACTTTGTTGTTAGACATTCCGATGAAAATCTAATTTGTAATGTATCCGTTGTATAGTGTTGCAATATAAATGTTTAATTAAATTGAACGATTGTTAACTGCAATTGTAATATTTTATAATCGATCGAAATGAATTATTAATTTGGAAAAATAAATCAACTTAGTTAATGATCAACCGGTGATAATTTAATTTATATTTGTTAAACAGCGTTGAATAACGTCTGAATCAATTAATGATTGACGATCACGATCGTAATGTTCGATGATCTATCACATTTTAATATTAAATTGAACAAAGAGAAAATGAAATTAAATAAATTGAATTGTTCAAGTGAAAATCCAATATATATATGCTAAACAATGTTAAATAATATCTAATTTAATAACTAATTAACGCAATTACGATTGTAATATTTAATGATCGATCGCATTTATTTAATTAATTAAATAATTAATTTGAAAGGAAAAGAAATATACGTACTCATCGTAAAATTATATTGGCAAATATACATTCCGAGTAATTACGTAAAGTATATCACAAACAATAATCTATAAAGCAACAAATAAATTCGTTCCTTCTTTCGCGAATATTTTTCTATCGTTCTACGTTCTTCTACGAAAATCGAAAGTATATTTGTTAGATAAATTAATATTCGATTTAATTAAAAATATTAACGAGAAGATTACGATTAAAACATTATATAATTTGATCGCAATAAGCGATTGAAATATAAAAGAAAAATAAGGTGACTTTCATTGGAAAAGGCAATACATTATTGATTTATTTATTACCATGTAAATATATTTCTATCGATCGATGACTTTGTGAGAAGGTCGAACTTGTATCTTCTAAACAACATTGTGTAATTTTTCACGCAGCGATTAACGATTCCAAGAAAAATATTCTATGAGCTACCGCGATAAATCCGAAAAAAAGAAAAAACAAAAACAAAAACAAAAACAAAAACAAAATAAATAAACTAACTTTTGTCCGACGAGAGTACTTCTAATACGACGTATATTTCTTCTTTCTTTCTATGATTGTTTTTGTATTAGCCAACGACCTTGTACGAATATCGAACGTAAACCTCGCTTAGAAAATGTTAACTAATATTACGCATAAAATTAATAACCATTAAAATAAAAATATTTAACAATCTAATCGCAATAAACGAATTAGATTTTCATTCTAACGTAATTAATATCTACCTCGGATAACGATTTATGATAAATTCTTCTTTCCTTCTTGAATATCTTTCGATCGATGAATCACCTGATTTGAAGATCTAATACCTATATTTATTAAATAATGTTACGCATTATCCGTATTAACGAATATTAAATATCTTAATCAAGCAGAGATTCTATTGTAAGATTTTTCGAATAACGATGTAAAATAAAACGTGACGAATAAATTCTTCTTTTACTTCTTCAATATTTCCATCGATGGATGCTCTTGGAGAGGTCGAACATGTAGACAATGCTAAATAATATCTAATTCAATCGATGAATTACGATTCTAATTAAATTATTTAGTAACTTCGCAATAGAACGCAATGGACGATCGTAGATGAATATTAAAATAAAATAAAAAAAAAAAATAAGTTGATTAACTTTCATCTGGCAAGAAGTTATATAACTAATTATGATTATAATATATACATTTATTAAAAATGATCTACTATGAATAAGTCTATATATATGTATATATTATAATTATTATATACTTTCGAATAAGAGTAAAATATAATTAAATCGATAAAATAATAAGTAAATAAGTATCCTGCCAGACGGACTCTCACTTTACGGTCTACTACGCACAAGAGTCGGAGAGAGAGTGATGAATCATTGATCGATACCAAGCTCTACCGGTGGCCGCGTGGAGGGGGAAATAGGCCGTACGATCGACTCGCGCAATAGATCCATTGTGGTGGGGGGAATGATACTCTATGCTCTCGCACTAGCGTTACGCCCATTATTACAAATTAATTTCTATATATACGTACATATAAATATGTATATATATATATATATATACTATAATGTATAATATAATATTTACATATATATATAATCGTTTTATATTATTATCAGTATATATAAATAAAAATGTAATAATTAATTTCGATCGATATAAATAATCATTAATCAGTCATTTAAATTAGAAATAGTATAATCAATGATATCGATATCATTATTATTATTATCTATTAAATAACTAAATCGATACCGATCGATAACGAATTAATATTCAATTATGAATAATTACGATTTGAACGAACGAATACATTAGCAAAATCCAAAAAAGATATGAATGCAATTATATATAAATGCTTACGATTTCAATTGCTTGAACTATACGTGAATGTGTTAAAATTGTTTATATAGAAAAATCAATGACGCGATAACAATTGCATTATACAAGAAAATGCAAAAGCATGATAATTATACAACTGGGTAGTTACGTGTTTTAACGATCAGCACATCGATTGATAAAGTGATGACCATGTGTACCGTATAACGTATCCATGTACGATCGATATCAGTTTACGAATCTACTTTAACAGTCCGCGGTTTGTAGGAAAATTGATAATGAGCGTACACTATTACCGGACTTGCATCAATTATCGAAGCTTACTACTAAAGAGAGAGGTATTATATTGAGTTCGGTATACGACGTTAAATCGACTTTGAAAATCGACTATGGGGAAAATTATCAGAGCTAAGCTGAACTTTTCACCATAACGAAAAACTACCACCATCTCATCTAGTTACTCCTACCTTACTTCTTCTTCATCGTTCCCTTTCATCTTCGTTGCTCCGATCGTGTTATAAGAGGGACCCTTAAAGCGATTATAAGGCAAGGCTGTTATAAGGCGAATAATATAGATGAACGAGAAGGGGAATATAGTAGTCCTGTTCTCGAGAAATAATTAAAAAAATAATAGCTAAGCCGAAAGCGGTGTTGGCTAAATCGAAATGAAGTTATTGAAAAAATTACGATTCATAAAAAAGTAAAAGAAAGAAGAAAAATATCCATTCGTCATTATGAATTCGTTGCGACGAAAAAATTTGAAAAATTTCGAGAAACGAGGAAAATCGAGTTATCGACATTGAAAAATGAAATTTTTCATTGCATTCATAAAGAGAAAGAGAGAGAAGATAGATACATAGAAAATATATGGGACAAAATTACCGACGAAAGATCGTAATATCAAATTGATTTTGTCTCTTTTTTTTCTTCTTTTCTTTGTTTTTTTTTTCTTTCTTTTTTTCCCATAGGTATCCATTCGTATTAACTGATTATGAGTTCGTTAACGACGAATTTTGCGGCTGACAAAATGAAAATTCGTATCGTTCGTATTTTGCGACATAACACGATGGAACTATGAATACGTATATAGATAGAATGATTTGTATGATGTATGTACTTTTTGCCTAGGCGTACATATGTTTCTGTGAATATATGTGTGTGTGTATGTGTATTTGAACATGTTCGTAATATCGAGAACTTCGTTTTTTATTCCGTTTATAGTATCTACAGATTACATTCAGTTTGAGAGGGACGTACTTTTTAGTTCGTTTCTCTTTTTTACCACAGTAACTATATGTACATACAGGTATAGAGATATTTCTCTGTGCATGTGTATATATATATATATATATATATATATATATATATACGTATGTATGTATGTATACGTACTTACATTATGTTACAAGAGTCTAAAAGTTTAGAAAGGAATCGCTCTCGAAACGAAACGTCGACGAAATTAAGACCACTCGGAGTGTTCAGGTTCGCAAAACTTTTTCCTTCCCTTAAAAAGCTCACTTTTCTTCTACGTCTTCTCTCTTTCTCTCTCTCTCTCTCTCTCTCTCTCTCTCTCTCTCTTTTTCTGTCTGTCTTTCTTTCCTTCTTTCTTTCTTTTTCTTTCATTCGACGTTTCTTTCACAACTCTTCATTTTGGTTCCTCGTACGTTCTAAATATCTACTCGTCACGGCCAAGAAATATCTAATTATTTCAAGTATCTACACATACATATATTTTCAAATGCGATTTACAATTTATTTACACAATTAACTTTTAAACATCACTTATGTTTTTTACGTAAAAGGACGGAATAATTCACGTACGAGCAATGTCTCCCTCGTGCGTAAATTTCTTTTTTCTTTCCGTTAAAATTTTCTGGGAAAAGAAAAGAGTAGAAAAAAGAAAGAGAGAGAACAAAAAGGAAGAAAGGAATGATCGCATCCTCGTTGTCGAAAATATTTTTCGTAACATACAAAATGTCGAATACGTTTATAAAAAAAAAAAAAAAATAAATAAATAAAGAAAAGAAACTGAATCATCCCTTACTGAATTATTTGTTTCTATCGAGCTAAAAATAATATAATCTAACGACGTACGTGCGTCTTCTATCAAACGTTAAGCAAACGAAACGAACGGCAAATCAATTGATAATGACGAGCACTCTTTTCTTTAAATATTTTTTCAATGATGAAAAAAGAAGAGAAAAAAGAAAAAAAGAAATGGAGGAGAAAAAAAAAGGGAAAATTAAATCCCGATTTTTACCACGCATAAGAAAGTAAAATCACGTGACAATCGCGAAACCTCACAAGTTCGTTAGAAAGTTCTCCAAAAGCACAGAGTATTCGTTGAGTTGAAGAAAGAACTCTGACCGGAAAGGAAAAGTTCACGGACGATTTCTTCGGAGAAATACTTTCGACTCTTCGAGATCTCCGAAACAAATTTAACGAGCGTGCGAATGAGAAATCCGTGAAAACTTTTACGAAATCTGGCCTCTTTCTTTCTCTCTCTCTCTCTCTCTCTCTCTGTCTTTATCTTTATCTCTATCTATCTATCTCTATTTCTATCTCTGTCACTCTTTTTCTCTCTTTCTCTATCTCTGTCTCTTCCAAAAGAATTCGAAAGTTCGAGGATAAGAAAATGAGAGGAAAAGTAGTGAAAACACTTCATTGTCATTGACAATGAATTCTATGATAACTTCAATATAGAATTGTTTCTTCGTCCTTATTACACATGCGTTTCCTTTCGAAAAAAAATTGTGTGAGATAGATCGAGAGAAAAAAAGAAAAATAAAAGAAGCAAAAAAATAAAACGGAGGAAAAATTACAAAAAAAAAAAAAGAAATGAACACGAAAAAACCCGACAAGGGTAACGATACACGAAATAAATTATATATATATATATATATATATATATATATATATATATAATTATAAATAATAATATAATCATAAATATATTATTATTTATATACTATATTATATAAATATATTACACAATATAATATATTTATGAACGAACTAAAACGAACGTGTAAGAAAATCGATCGCATCGAGATCAAATGAGTCTATCATCGTGTTCGATCGCATCCGTATGCGTCTTGGCACCATTTGTAGAGTTTCGTTGATCCTCCTTGAGGATTCCCGAAGGACAAGAAGGTCTGTGTCTTCTTCTCGGTGGCGTAGGAGTATCCTCGGATTTTTCTATCTCGATCGAATCTTCCTGACTTGTACGTTGCAGATTCGACGAATGAGATTTCTCGTTTTTCGTACATTCGTACTTATTGACAATAGTTTCCTCTTCTTCGTACGAACCCTTTTCTTCCCACGCACAAAACGATACCTTTCTTCGATTATTGTTCGATGAAATTTTTGGCTTTAGAATATCGTCCAACGAAACCGAAAGACGTTCCTTACAATTTTTCTTCTCGATCGTAATCAATGTCGTTTCGATCTCTTCGTTTTTAGATGGTGACAACGATCTATTATTATTATTATTATTATTATTAGCATTATTATTATTATTATTATTATTATTATTATTATTATTATTCCCTTCCTTCTCTATATATACATTTTCATTTTTGACGTTTTCCTGATCGTTTTGTTCTTTCTCCAACATATCCGACAATGCCACTTCCAATTCGGTCAAACTCGGTGTCATCGAACTAAAGTTACTACCGTCAGCAGCTTCCTCCTTTAAAACCTTCAAAAGTACCGAATGTTCGTTGTCGTTGTTATCAGATTTTATTTTATTCTCCGGACTCGGTGGTGGAGTTTTCATTTTCTTCATTTTCAAATCTCTCTCCTCATCCTCGATGAATTTATCCTTATCGATTAATGTTTCGTTCGATAATGATTCCTCCGATATCGTACTGATTATTTTACTTGTATCACGTGGACGTAATTCTTTCGTTTCACAGGACATCTCATTAGGATCGCAAGGTTCGCTCTCGTTCGATAAACTTCTACCGAATATCATCATCCTCTTTGAATCAGATCGATCGAAATTTTCTGAATCCTCTTTCTTCTTACTGCATCCTGAATCGTCCATTGCATCTATCGAATAGAAAAAAAAAGAAAGCTTCTATGATAAAAAATAATCACGTATGAGTACTAGTCCTTGTTCTATTATTCGAAATTCAATTCTTGTAGAATAATACCCGAACGGGAAAATATTTTTATCGTCAATTCATATCAATTGACGATCTTTTCTATTGTTTTTTTTTTCTTTTTCTTTTTCTTTTTGCAGGGAGGAGAACGAAATGAACAATTTTATCGACCAGAGAAAAAGAAAAAGAAAAAAAAAATACCTGAGTAAAAAGTATTGTTCTGATTCAAGCAAAGTGTATCTCTGCACGATGGCGGTCGATCTGGTTTCGATATTTCTTTCGATTCTTCTTGCGGGCATCTAAAAAGAAAATTGAAAGAAATGAAAAAAAAAGAAAAGAAAAGAAAAGAAAAGAGGAGAAAAGAAAAGGAAAGGAAAGAAATTATCATCGTAAAAATGAAATCTTGTCTTCTACGAACCTGTCCCGTTCTCGTAATGTTTCATCAAGTTTGGATTCCTCATGAACTAACTCTATTGGTTTCCCAAAGGACATTGGCTTTTGCAATTCGTTCGTATTTGTACGCGTCTGGTGAAAATCTACTACATCACGATCTGATGTCTCTGAACACTGAACAATAAAAAAGAAAACAAATTGTTCGTTGGGAATAAATTCGCAAATATTAAATCGATCTATGATCTATATATATATATAATTATTTTCGTAATAAGAACACGTCAGTCAAGTTTTAGATAACAATCAATGAAATTGATATAAATTGATAGATTGTTCCGTCGTTGTTGTATAATTATTTTTAAATTATCATTATTATAAATATATAAAATTTTAGATATATGTCTTCATATACTTCAAAAAGTATATCATTGAAAAATATGTACATTTATTTAAATTATGTACAATTATTTAAACAATCTATTCGATTTGATAAATCCAAACGAATATTGATAATACGATAAAATGTCGATTTAACTTTAAATATCGATTTGAAAAGGCAGACTTTATTCTATTCCTCATAGGTATACCTCAAGGGGCCTTTGCCTGTGGTTCAATTCGCAATTACCGATGTCACCAAGGTCCCAATCCTCCAATTTACTCGGATCGTACTTCAAGAATTCAGTCTCGCTATTGGCATCACTGCAAGGTAGCTTTCCCTCTAGTACCTGATACTCTGATAGATTTTCAGTGCTTCCATGACGTTGAATATAGTCCTCCAATCGGATACTCGTTTTCTATCGAATCAAAAGGATTCGTCTCTTCTATAATTAACTCCTACATTTATTTATATATAATAAATATATATGACATTTTCTCTTTCTCTCTCTCTCTCTCTCTCTCTCTCTCTCTCTCTCTCTCTCTGTCTCTTCCTCTCTCTCTTTCTTTCCATTTCTTCTATCTCTTTAATAAAAAAAGTAAAACTCGCTCGCTTACGAGGCTTACGTTAAAATATGAAATTAGATTTTTCGGTGGGAATATTTTTACGTAATAGTTCAAATCGATAGATTTGCAAGAGTAGGGATGATAGGATGAACTCCGATAATTGGGTGGAAGGGAGCATTTTTACTAACGCGAGGAATAGAGATGAGGAGTAAAGAGGAATATGAGAAAGAAAGAGGAGGAAGAAAAAGGAGAAATGAAAAAAGGGAAAAAGAGAGAGAATGAGAGAGATAAAAGAGAAAAAGACAGAAAAAAATAGCCAGATAGAAACTGAAAGAAAGACAGAGAATGTAAAAGAGATACGATCGAGGAAAAAAGAAGAAAGAAAGAGAGATAAAAATTAAAAAAAAAAAAAGGAGAAAAAACCTGTGAGAAAGGTAGAAGGAAAGATTCGACCGGAAGAGATCCCGTGCTGCTCCTGACGGGTCTCCTCGATCTTATTTTCTCGTCCTCTCCTTCTCCTTCGTCCTTGGTCCTTTTCGTCGCGTGTCTAACTACATCCAACTCGTCGTAATTCGGAAGGCTAACGGTGCTGTAGTTCTTTGGTCTGACATTAAGCTCCATTATTTTAACATCTACCCTTGTAGAATCATCTATATGCCGATTACGCATAAATTCCTTGGTCCTTTTACGAATATCCTCATCATGTCGATTCGGAGTCGACGAATCCTTGATACCACGTCCATTAACGAATCTTTCGTATTCGTCGTTAATATCGTCATCGGTCATAGGTGTTTTATGTTGATTAAAAATTTTCGATGTCTTCCTATCGTTGTGGGACAACCTTTTGCCGGAAACCACGTCGCTCGATATTATTCTTCCGGTACCGTTAACCTGTCGAAGGGAAAATCGATGGGTGTGCGGTCGTTAACGAGCACTTTGGATTGGATTTATCGATCACGGAAGAAGTTACTTTTGGCCATTCGATTGGCCAATTATTGGCCACAGGACAAGCGCACTAGACTCTCTCCCTCTCTCTTTCTCTCTCTCTCTCTCTTTCCATCTCTATCTCTATCTCTATCTCTATCTCTATCTCTATCTCTATCGGTTCTTCACTAAACGATCCCATTTACGTTTAACCAAAATTGCCACTTATAATACCTCGCTAATACTCGCCTTGTGCTCGTATATCTCCTTCGTCCTTCTACCCTCAGGCATTACACCCTTTGAATACTCGTTCACCCGTGAATCTCTCGTTCCATTCGTCTGACTTCGGAAGGTACTACCTTCATCGTGTGACTGCTCGCGACATCCACCAACGACATCGTCCATCGTCGCATAATCGTCAAGCAACGTTCTCGGCGAGTTACTCACTACCGAGGAATATAACGGCTCCTCGTTTGAATCTACGTGACGCAAATTGCTGCTCGTTTTCTCTAGAATTTCGTCCGGTTTCGGTGGCAATGGTCTACCTCTGTTTCGCTTCTTTCGTCTTGGTGGTGGCACCGGTGTCACGTCTTTCAAATTATTCGAACCTAAATCATTTAATGAATATTTCAAATAAAATCTATCTATTTTAATACCAACGAAACTTCACGAACCCTCACGATTTCTCACGTTCAATCGAACGAAGCATATTTCAATCGCGAATATACGATTCTTTAAGATTGAAAAATAACTGGGACATATTAATCTGATAAAATATATATTTAGTAATAAGAAAGATCATTCGTCTTATTCATTGAATATATAAAATACATTGAATGAAAACAAATCAGTTCAAATAAAACTAATCAAAATCTATTTAAATGAAACTAAATAAATGTACATTAAACTAATCGTGAAACTTTTACGGAACTTTTATCGGGACGAAACGCTGATAAAAATTATAATTAGTTTTCGTAAATAAATGTTGATAACCTATCTATTTATCCCCTGTGTAGGTTTCTCGTGTCAACGATAAGAAGTAAAAAATTTTATAATAATGATAATAATGAAAATGGGAAAAAAGAAAAGCAGACAAAAAAAGAAACGAAAAAGAAAGATAAAAAGAAAAGACTGATTCTTACGGATAGACGTGGGAGTAGTCGTAGGTGGGTAAAGATTCGTGTCGATGGTCAAGTTGGTGAGAACCGAGTTAGCTCTAGGTGTACTGGGTACCTCCAAGTTGACGTCCACCCAATCGCTCGGTTGAAAGGGTCTGTCGACTGAGTCGATGCTTCTGCCCCTTGTGAGGACATCTCTGGGTGGTGAACCAGCATATCCAATCTCGGAGCTGTCGGTGAAAAATGAGAAGAAATATTCTTCCTCTAGGTACTATGGCGTAAAAATGAAAAAATAGAAAAAAAAAGAAATCCGTCCGATTGTTTTGTTTTTATCATTTTTTTCATTGATCAGAAAACATTTCTCCATTTTATTATGATCGAAAAGATAATATATGTATATGAATGTGTGTATGTATTTTTAGGTATTATATATCTGTATTAATTTAAAATTATTTCGTTTAAAAAATAAAAAAAAATGATTAGATGGAAAGTTTCATTATATAAATTAAAAAAAAGCAAATTTATATATATATATATATATATGTATGTATATGTATGTATGTATGTATATATATACATAAATTGATATATATTAAGATTTTGTTTCAATCTATAATGATAAAGAAATCTTACATACACACACACGCATATATATATATATATATATATATATATATATATGTATATATATATATATATATATATATATACAGTTGCTAACAAAAGTTAAGAAACAAAGTAATCATCCGTCCATATTTATACAATATTCTTTATCTTCCAAAATACATAGGTTGAAACTAAAAATAGCATAATGAGATAACACGATGTATGAAATATTATCTACACATATATTTATTGTATATCATCTACACATATACGTACATATCTATATATATCTACATATATGTATAGATGATATACAAATTTATATTTGATTCTAATCAATGAAAACAAAAAAAAAGTGATCGAACAAAATATTCTATGCTATACAACAATCAAGAAGATGCAAATAAATAATCATTTCATTCTCATAAGTTTAATAATTCCCTATATCTAATTAAATTAAACAGGATGATTAAAAAAATTTATATCGAACATGATTATCGTAGGATAATTGAAATTTCCCCACAAATATTTCTATATATAAATATGAGTAAATAAATATACATACATACATACATACGTACACACATACATACATCCACACACACACACACACACAAACATATATATATATATATAATTCGGACTAAATTGATAAAAAAAAAACTCGTCGTCGGCAAAGCGAGTTCTCTTGATTCATGGTCGAGTGTGATTAGTGGGTCGACGTCAATGCGAGCAGCGCATATAACGGCCGCCGACGCATGCACTTTATTTATGCACTGCGTTAAGCTCTCTGCCTCATATAATCCAACAACGACGCTACCGTAATTTATGCCCCGACGTGCGCGTATAATCGACGCGAGAACGTCACTCTCATTGTTCCACACTGAATCGGATATAAATTGAAAGCCGAATTATCCGATTAATCCTGGTTCCCAAGCGAATTCGAAGATAAGATCGAAAATGAGAGGAAGAGAGATAGAGAGAGAGAGAGAGAGAGAGAGAGAGAGAGAGAGAGAGAAGAGAGGGAAAGAGAGAGAGAATCCTTGAGAACCGGTGTCTTTGACGTGCAAATTTACATTGAAACGCGTACCTAAGTTTCCTGTATTAAACGATATTATATTAGTTAATTCAATTTAGATTATTGAAAATTAATTTGAAATTAGAAAATTAAAGAGTCTTTAAATAGTAATTGATAGGAACGTCAAACATTTCCTAGTAAATATCATTTATCCTTTTTATAATTTTTGTTCTTTCTTCCGGACTATAATTATTATAAATTACATAGCGTGATAATTATAATTATTATCACTTATACTAATCTGATTATACTGTAATATGTTATACTTAAATTATGCGCTGATTATATTTATTAATTAATTTATATATTTACGTATACATATATTTATTTATTCGCGGTAATAAATAATAATTAATAATATTAATTCTACTATTATATATATACACACACACACATATATATAAAAACTGACTTCAAAATTAAATAAATAAATAATTGAATAGAGAGAAAAAGATATTATATTATTAAAAAAAGTAAAGGAAAAGAAAAAAAGAGGAAACAGACAAAACACAAAACACACGTGAATTCTTGAAATATTAAACTAGGAATACAGATATAAAGTAAATAAAATATCGATCTCGAGAAGATGTCAAGTTATGTCAGTTCCAACTAACAAGTACGAAGAAACGCGATCGACTGAAAAATGCATTGCATATATTAACAATAAAGAGTCTAGTGTGATTCATTCATGCATACGAATGAATCAAAATTATCTATATACGTACGTACGTATGTACCTACATATAGACATTATATACATACATAGATACACATACATATATCTTCCTACTCATATCTCAAAATGTAACTTCGTCCTCGTTATCCTTAAAACGCCATATTACTTGGTATAGTATTCTCTGGCGACGTTTCTCGCAGAAGTTCATTCCCTCAAAGTTTTCCTAAGTGAACGTCGCACAATTTGCATTCCTTGTTTGTATATAACCGAATAATTAACACGGAAGCGGTTTGACGAGCGAGCAAGCAAGCAAGTAAGCAACCGAGCAAGCAAGCAAGCAAGCAAGCAAGCAAGCAAGCAAGTAAACAAGAAGCTATATATTTATATATATATATATATATATCTAAAATATATATACATTTACAATACACACACACAATATATATATATATATATATATATATATGTATGTATGTATGTATGTACGTACATACGTATGTATGTATATATATATACATATATAGTTATATATATTCATCCCTTGAGAGATCGAGCTTGGGCCTAATGCGAAAATAAATGGCGCTATCTGCATCGTTAATTACGAGTTGACGATAACATTGCGTGTGCGCGCGCGCACGAACCGACGGCGATGGCGGCAATGGCGGCGGTGCCGGCATTTAACGCTAGGATATCGCTTCTAAATCCTACCAGCAAATTCCTCTTCGATCTTTTATCATTGGATTATCCTCGATTATCTCCGACACCTATCTCCTACTTCGTCTAAATAAACGATTGAAATTTCATTCGTATCCATGTCAATATGTATAGATATATATGTACGTACTTACGTACGTAGAGTCTATCGTTATCGTTATAGTTATTCTTATATCATCATCTTTTTATTATTATTATTGTTATTATTATTATTATTACTACTACTACTATTACTATTATTATTATTATTATTATTATTTAAATCGCATAACGAGCATTTCTCCAAACGTTTTCACCGTCTACCATTTCCGTATGGTTTTAATCTCACACATGTCGCGTTGTACGTTTTCTCTTTCTCTCTCTCTCTCTCTCTCTCTCTCTCTCTTTCTCTCTCTTTATCTATCTATCCAGCTATCTCTGTCCTTCTCTTTATTCACTATATATGCATGTATATTTCACGTATATACGTACATAGGTAGAGGTATAGTTTATGCTTTAAATTACGATGCGGTGCGGTGGCGTATGTATTTACAGATACAGTGCGTATATTATAAAAGGAACACGTGTTCTACCGTAACGAGACACCTAAGGAATGTCGATATAATAAGCGCACCAACCTATCTATGTATATGAAAGAGAGAAAGATAAAACGTTTCACGATAATTATGTTGTTATTATTGTCCTTTTTGTAATAAGATACTCGATATTATGAGATTATTTGGAGTCGATTGAGTTATATCGATCTAACATTCGTTCTATTGTTAAATATCGAATTACGTATATTATCCAGTGTTAATCCAGACACACGTACACACATACACACACACACACACATATATATATATATATCTCCTTACGCGTGCATATGTGTTTTTGCATTTGTATGTATATAGAAAATAAGGAAAACTAGCGGTACAGGTGTATTCAGAAAAGCTATCTTGATCGACGTCAAAAGTTAATTATTGTCTTTTCTTAATTAGAAACAGGATGTCCGTGGGAAATTTTCTTTGACAATGTAAATTAAACGTAAGGACCGATCATGTCTAAGAAAAGAGAGAAAAAAGACCTTCGAGAATAATGCCAAGTTTGTTGTCGTCATCCTTCGTAAGTGTATTTAGGAAATAGGTATTTGTGAAAGCGTGATACCGTTCCAGTGACCTCTTAAAAATAAAATCTGGAAGATGCTTATATGATGATAATATCCTAAACTCCTCCCACGATCGATTAATATGGATCAAGATAGTCCTTGAGATTGTTGATACGAGACGATGTGTGTTACGTCGATGTTAAATATCCCACGTACTAAATTTGATTTGAATAATAATTAAAAGAGTTGTTGAGAATAGAAAAGACAGAGAGAGAGAGAGAGAGAGAGAGAGAGAGAATTTTACATAACTATTACATGTCTTGGATCGCTTAAACAGTTTATGTAGTGACATTTAATAAAAATTATTTATAGACAAGTATAACATTTATATATATATATATATATTATCTAAATAAATTATATGTATATACATATATATAAACAAAATTGACAATTCAACGTTGTATTCATTACATATAAAAAAAAATATATATATACATACACACCTATATAAAAAGTATTCAACCAAGTAGATATACGATTATCGATTATTACATTCCACAAAAAATAATCAAACCCAACGTAGGACGAAGTCACTCTAAAGGAATATAAAAAGAAAAATCAAACGAAAAATAAAAAACAAAGAGAAACAAAATAAAAGAAGAAAATCTTTCAGTCTTCCAGAGATAGAAAGATACCGAGAGAAAAAGAAAGAGAGACAGATAGACTGAGAGTCTCTCTTCTCCGTGTTCATCGAAAGATAGGCGTATTGTGGTGGCATTGAGGATGGCGAACCTACCAGAGAATGTGACCATTTAAGGTCGAGCCAACTGGGCGGCTTGCTCTCTCTCTCTCTCTCTCTTTCTCTCTCCCTCTCTCTCTCTCTCTCTCTCTTTCTCTCTCTATCTATCTATCTATCTATCTTGCTCTTCACGTCTCTCCAGTCTCCACTGATCCCGATTCATTCCAATTCATTGTTGCTCGTTCGGCTTCGCCTTCAACGTGGAGGCGTGTCTTCTCTCTCTCTCTCTCTATCTCTTTCTCTCTCTTTCTCTCTCTTTGTCTGTCTCTCTCTTTCATGAAGACTCGATCACTCGATTCGGATTTCACTTTGTCACTATCACAATCCTCGTCGTGTCACCGGTTGCGCCTCTTTCCTGCTTCTCGCTAATAGGTCGTTGCACGAGATCACCAGGATTATGCTACGTTAATTGGACTGGCCAGGGCCGTCGCGAAACGATTGTCCTTCGCGTACTTCGTTACCGAACTCTGACTCATATTTCAATGTTATTCTCTTCTCCCCCCCCCCTCTCTCTCTCTCTCTCTTTTCCTTTCTTTCTCTCTCTATTTTTTTTTTTTTATTATATACATATTTTTTTCGTTACTTTTTTTATTCCCTTTCCTATTCATTTTTTTTTGTTCATTTTCGTTCATTTTTTTATTCATTTTTTTTGTTCATTTTTTTGTTCATTTTTGTTGTTCATTTTTTTCTTTTTTTATATAAAAGTTATGTCACTAAACTATTATACCTACCTCGTTACTCTTTGAGTGGCACCACCGAGCACCGAACCCTCTTCTTTTAAGCTTGGATAAATCTGAAAAAGAAATCCGATTTGAATTACATAAATTTGTATGTATATGTGTTAATGTACATAGTATATAAGTATATGATTTGTAATCGATTGATTAAGGGATAATGAGAAAAACGAAAATCCTCATTTTATTAAATGAAATTTAATTAATATTGAGAAGAAAAAATTAATACAACTGTTGCGTATTGATTTTTTATTTATTACTATTTATTATTATTGTTATTATTATTATTATTTTATTTTTATCGATGGATAAACGAGAAAAAAAGTTAATGAACGTTTTTAATTTTCGTGAATATATGGATATTTTAATAACGAACGTGCGAAATTATTTTTAGAAAAGATAGAAGATATACATATATATATACATGTGTGTGTACGTTGGACGAATATTTTTTCGTTTTACTTTTTTCAATCGAACGCGACACGATCCAACGAATTTCATTGAAATCGATCGTTAAATCGACTTTGAAGAGGAAAAAAGGCGAGAGAAAAAGAGAGAGGAAGAGAGAAAGAGAGAGAAAACGAGAGAGCTAAGTTCCCTCAAAATCGTTCCTCCTTCCACAGACTTGTTTTACGAGATACAATTTTGAAGGGTAAAACGACGACGCTTGCTACGAAAAAAAAGGAGAAAACGACAAAAAAAAGGAAGAAGAAAGAAAAAAGGGAAGTCAAACGAAAGAAAAGAAAGGAAGGAGAAGCTTTTAGGGCTACTATTCCCTATCGTAAACAGGCTCGATTTTTATTGCTCTCTAGAATTCAAATGGACATTTCTATATATCGAAAAATGCACTAGATAGAAAGAGAAAGGGGGATGAAAAGAGAGTTCTAGAAAGAGAGAGAAAGAGAGAAAGGAGACGATGGAGATGTGGAATGTTAGAAGGAGATGGAATAACGGGAATTCTGTCGGAATGAATGAGAGAGGTTAAAGGTTAATTAAAAATAGAAAAGTAGAAGCAGAAAGTCAGAAAGACAAGGAGAAAGATAGAAAGAGAAAGAAAAAACGAAAAGACAGAAAGAAAGTAAAAGAGCGAGAGAGAGAGATATATATATATATGTAGAGAGAGAAAGAAAGAAACAATAAAATAAAAAAAGTAAGAGTAATAGTAATACGAAGAGAGAGAAAGAATGATAAATATATAGAAATGTAGATAGATAGATAAATGGATAGATAGATAGATAGATAGATAGGTAGGTAAATATCCCAGTACAGAAGAGATGAGGGTGCACCATGAAAAATTAGATCCAAGCTTGACGGAACGACACTCGCGCTCGCGTTACCGAAGTTTCTCTATTGTCTGGGTGCGTACAGTTGTAAAATTAAATTGAACCTACAGGTGGCATCCAGGGACGAGTAGGAATAATTTAAATTTTAAAGCAAGCCCCCGTTGTGTCCCGTGGCAGCCGGGAATTTCGTGGCACGGGAGTTTGCTGCGAGCTGTCAGCTACTCTCTCATACTCTCTCTCTCTCTTTCTCTCTCTCTCTCTCTCTCTCTCTCTCTCTCTCTCTCTCTCACTATTCATCCATCTATCCATGTATCCTTTCTCTGTCTCTCTCGAACATAGTTTCCCTAACGAAGCGAAATCTACTCGCGAATTCCCTTTCAGACGATCTAAATCCCCGATTAATCCGATCAAGAATCGAAAAATCGAGTCGCCATTTTTTCCTTTTTAATCTCTTTTTTTCTTATTTTTTCTTTACTTTTTTATCCTTCTTTTCAAAATGGGATCTACGAGTCGTGTTTTAAAGGAAGGGAGGAAGTAGAGAAGAATAAAAAAAAGAAAAAAGATAGGAGAAACAAAAAGGATAGGAAAGAACTTTTTGTTTCTTTCATTTCTTTTTTTTTTCCTTTTTGTTCTTATTCTTGTACTTTTTAAACAGACCCAGACGATTTGGACCGTGACGCTCTTGGCGTAGGCTTGCATAATCGACGATCACCAAGCTGCGAGCAACTCGACTCTGGTCGTGCAAACCGTTGCATAATTCTCTTTGTATCCTCGAGAACACGAAAACACGATTACGTTAAAAAGGACGGATAAAGCAAAGAGATATCTACATACGCCCATACGTACATGTATGTAGACATGTGTGTATGTACGTATACGTGAAAGCTATCGATAGATAAAAGAACGAAATAGGTGAAATTTAAGCGAATCTAATATGACGAAGATCGATCTAGAAAATCCTAGGGAAAGGAAGAAGGAAAAGAGACGTTAACATGCTGAGAGAGAGAGAGAGAGAGACAGAGACAGAGATAGATAGATAGATAGATAAAGAGAGATAGAAAGAGAAAGATGATTGCAACAAGCTTTTGAGTTACGAGCGGTCGCTTATATTATAACGCGACACGAGGGTAACATCCTGTCGACAAACTATAACATATGAACACTCACTCCCTTTAGAAATCGTACACGTATCGTACACGAGAGTTCCACGTCGTCTATAGGTACCCTCAACGTTTACATTGCAAATTCGTTGGGTAAACTTCGTCGAGTTAGCGAGAAAGGGGAAGAGAGAGAAAGAGAGAGAAAGAGATAGATAGATAGAGAGATAGAGAGAGAGAAAGAGAAACAGACCGATCGCTGAGATTGGCGTCGATTACCTACGTTGTGCGCTAGAGGAATTTAAAAATTTGTAAGAAAAAGAAGAAGAAGAAGAAAGAAAAAGAAAAAGAAACTTCTTCTCTATCGAAAATTATTCTTAAAACTGAACGAAATGTAAATTGAATTTCTAACGATGGCCTTGTAGTTGTTCTTACGTAATCAATGTTCTTCCTATCTACGTTCTTTCCAAACTAGAGATAAATTTTCGACGTCTATCCTATGTAATATATATATATATATATATTATATGTGTGTATTTATGTATGTATGTATATGTAATCTATCTTGCACGTGTAATCACTTATTAACGACTCCTAGTCGTTAAATAGTGACGATGAGTTCGTAACTGCGCCATCGAAGGTACCTATGCATCATACTTTTCCATTCTTACTACTATACTACTACTACTACTACTACTACTACTATTACTACTGCTATCACTACTACTAATACTTCGTAACTCGTTTACTCTCTCAGCCTTGAGCCGGAAAAATCTTCTCTGAAGTTTATACATTTCAAACAAATATCTCGTTAAGGAGTCGAGTAGTAAAAATAACGAAACGAAATGCATCCATATACTCGATCGATGGCATCATCATTCAACATCCATGATTCATCGACGTAGTTTCCTCTATTCTTTTTATACAACTTCTTTATTCTCGCATATTTTACATCGCATGGAACATTATATATACTGTGTCCTAATGAAAAGTGTCTGTCATGATTATTATGAAATCCAGCGATTTTTTCGAAAATTTTGGTTTCTTCTCTCTTTTTTTTTTTTGAGAGAGAGAGAGAGAGAGAAACAAGTCCTTATTATCCTTGACATTTTTCGTTTGAACACTTTATATAAATATATACATGTATATGTATGTGTAGATATACGAGATAAGACAGAAATTATTTTTTAATTTATTTTTAATGTACGTTGGTTAATTAAAAAAAGAAAAAGAATGTACTAGAATGTAATCCGAAATTAAAAAATTATTAATTGATTTCCATTGATCTGATCATCATTATGTGGTATAAAATAAAGATCATTACGTTTGAAAATACGTTCTACAAACGATATATTTTGATACGTACGAGTAAATAATTCTTCTTTACTCACCCTGTATATTATTATACATCATACGTATCTACATGTCATTAAGATTTACGCAATTGTCACAATCCTGTTGTTGCGATGTAAGTAGCTAAGAAACGTGAAACGTGAGAGAACCGATGTAAAAGTAGACTTCAGACAAGCTATAATTTCGTCGGTATGCAAAAAGGTATATCTAAAAGAGTGTATATCTAATATATCATATATATATATATATAGAAAGAGAGAAAGACACACACACACACGTACATAAAAATTTGAAAAGATATATATATACAAATAAAATAATATATACGTATTGTACTAAATAATAAGTTTATAATAATATATAAGTATACATCTAATATATCATATATAAATATATATAGAAAGAGAGAATGAATTAAAGAGAGAAAGACACACATACAAACATATATATATATATATATAATCAACAAAAAAGTATACATATATGTAAATAAAATAAAATATATGTTCTAATAAATAATAATAAATAATAAATATAATATATATGTATATATTAGATCGTATTTATCTGTTTAAAAAATATAACCAATTTCTTCCTCTCGTCGAACTCTCAACGATCCTCGATAAAACGAGTCAGCCGTACCAGTCGCGATTTCTCGTTTAGCACGTAACTTATCGCGCTTAGGCTAATTGATACTGCATGTCGGTAACTCGAGAAACGACCGGCTGTTCTTCTTCTTACTCTTATTCTTCTTCTTATACTTTTTTGTCTTCTTCTTTTTCTCTTCTCCCTCTCTCTCTCTCTCTCTCTCTCTCTCTCTCTCTCTCTCTCTCTCTCTCTCTCTCTCCTTCTTTCTATCTCTCTTTTTCTTTTGCAATAAGATTCCTTCGATCAACACCTGTGTCGTCACGTCCTTCGACTTTCGTTTTCAAACGATAAACGTTCTACTTTTATCATCTAACATTTTCCAATTATAACGTTAATAAATTTTCTACAATATTATATAACACAAAAAGATTTTCGATAATGTAAAAACAACAATGGGAAATATATTTTTAATTCTATCACGATTCTCTCTCTCTCTCTCTCTTTCTCTTTCAAAACAAAACATTGCAATAATCCTATGTATAATTAATCTCATTGATACGTATGGACATTTTAAATAGAATCGTATGAATAATTTAAATAGACGTATGAATACATTAAATAGAAATTAATTATAACAACGATTAAAACTCCAAATGCGTAATATCTAAATTGTTATCCGATAAATATATCTTCTATAGTCTCTTAAAATAAATAAAAAACAAATCTCTCCTAAGTAACATAAGATTTATTCTATCTCCTTTTATTCATAATAAAAATACAAACGTATACGTATACGTATCCTATACGTAGTTTTCTATTTTCTTTTATCCATAATAAAAATACAAATGTTAACGTTTCAATCATTTAAAGATCATATTTTTATCGAATCAAAAATAATACATACGAACACACGTACACACACACACACATACACCCACGCATCCACATAACAATTCCTCGATAAAAAGATTTGATCCCTTACGAACCACTGGATGCTTACAAACGCGAATAAAAATCTATTGTTAAAGGTCAAAAGGAAAAGGATAAGAAAGAGATAGAAAAAAAAGAAGCAAATACAAAAAAAAAAACAAAGAAAAGAAAAAAATAAGATCGACTTCTTTCCTTTTTTTTTTCTTTTTCTTTTTTTATATACGTACCCGATGAGCACATCGAACGAAGACTCTATCCAAAGGGGATTTCGAATCCTGAGCCTTTGAGGTCTTTTCTTTGCACCAAGCTTGGCCCATTTCTCTTTTCGAGAATCGAACTTTGCGAAAAGCTGAAGAATCGATTCTTCTGATCGGTAAGATTTCTTTCTTTCTCTCTTTCTCTCTCTCTCTTTCTCTTCTCTTTCTCTCACTCTCTCTCTCTTTCTGTCTCTCTTTGTCTCTCCGTTTCCGTTTCTGTCCCTTTCTCCGTCCTTCTTTTTCTCCTTTTCTCTTTTTCTTTCTTTCTGGTCAACGATAAGAACGAAGTAGTATAATGTAGGCCATCTTGAGAGCCGTTCCTCGTGACCTGCCGCAACTGACGTACAACATTAAAACCACCGTAGTCGGTCAAACGTTCCAAGATGAGAGTCAGTCCTCTCTTTCGAATCTCGAACTAGTCGTAGGAAAATAAGAATAATAATAAGAATAAAAAGAAATAAAAAGAAGAGAGAGAAGAAGAAGAAGAGAATAAAAAGGATGATACACGAAAGGAGATAGCAAAGTCTGCGAATAAGAAAGGTATATAAACGTCGTAAAGGTATTTCACGATGCGTGACCTTCTCTCTCGCGATGCTTCAGCGAACTACAGTAAAAACGCATTCCTTTTACTTCGAGAGCAAGCAAAATCGAGATATCACGGGATTTCTCACGAGTAAAATCGATATCAAAAGGGTGGAGAAAAAAGAAAAAGGAAGGAAAGAAAATACGAAAAAAAAAGGAGAAAAGAAAAAAACGAGAAGAAGAGAAAGGAACAAAGCTATTAAGAAAAAAATAAGAAAATTAATAAAAGAAAACAACCCTGTTATGTATACACACATGCAATTCTGTTAATCAAATATATCGATTACGATATCGATTATTAGATCTCATAACGTTTGGCGACAAAGGAGTGAGAAAAAAGAAAGAAAATAAAAAGAAGACGATTTCTTTTTTCTCTCGTCGAACGTTCTCACCGATGAGCAACGATCTTCGATATATCGAAGGAGATGGAAAAGGCGTGTCCCGGAAATAACACACGAATAAAGAATTTCACTATACCGATCAACCGTATCAACAATGAACAAATATCAGATACGTTGGATTTTTTTGTGGATTTTCGTATGATCAAAGCTACGAGGATGCTGGGACTGGACCAATAGTCTCCTATTCGATAAGAGACAGAGAGAGAATGAGAAATAGAGAGAAAGAGTAAGAGAGAGAAAGAGACAGAAAGAGAGAAAGAGAGAAAGAAAGAGAAAGATGCGTGCCAGGAGTGTAGCACCGTTAAACGCAAAGAACCGATGACGATCGAACGTACGGCACTACTCGTACGCGGATACCGTACATACTGGACAGGTAGCTCTCATGCGAGCAGAGACCGAGCTATCCAGCTGGTATAGCTTGCTTGTATTGGTGCTATAGGTATGCAGTCGCGACACGCGGTGACTCGACGAGCTGCCTTTCTAACCGCAGCCTCCGCTGCCTCCAGAGTATTAAAGACGACGACTCATCTCCTTCTTTTCTTCTTTGCCTTTTCAAGCTGAAATATGTTTATTAATATGAAACGGACGAAATTGTTTCTGACATTCTTTCTGAAATTTCTGTCGACTAGCTTTCTCTGTTTCTTCTTCTTTTTCCTAACTTCGTTGTATTTCTTCTTATCTTTTTTGTTTTTATCTTCTTTCCTTTTTCTCTTCTTTCTTTTTGCCTTAACTTCGTTCGATCTTTGACACGATGTTTCGTTGTTATCGATTATCTTTCTGTTGTTATTGTTGTTTTCTTTTTTCTGTAATTACATCGACGAGGAAAAAAGAAGGAAAAAAAGCGAAAGTACTTGGAAAGTTCGCGATGCAATATGTTGTGTTTTGTACACCTATGTATCGAGGATTGCATACGTGTAGGCGCGATGCGCGATGAGAGTTCTGTTAATAATATTTGATTTAGAAACTGTTACCTAGCACAGGTTTTATAATGGTTTACGCTAACAACGAATCCAAGCGTAATACTTGACCGATTTTGACGAACAACGTCTTATTTTAAAGACGTATAAAAAAGAAACGTCGGTTATTTGTAAACTTGGAAAAAATCTTTTCTTTTTTTTTTTATACATGAATTATTCTAGAAAAGAAAAACAGCATTTTTTGACACGGTTTTCTTTTCGGAGAAAATAAAGCTTCGTCAAAAATTAGAACTAGTTCGCTTTATATATACCATAATAATAATAATAATAATAATAATAATAATAATAATAATAATAATAATGATAAAAAGAAGTATATGTTCAAATATTATATACATGTACATTCTGTATTATACAATATATTATGATGATGATTTATAAAATCAAAAGAATAAAAAAACATATTTAAATGTATTATATAAAATATAATACATTCATTAGTGTCTCTCGAAGATCTGCCTTCCTTTTTGGGTATATTAAGTGGGTCAGGACGAGTCAGATCGGACCGGTTTGGGTTCAGATCCGATAGATTTTTGGGTTTGGATATAATCCAATCTTGTTACAATATACAAACCAATATACGTATTAATTTCATAATACAAGGATCGATAAGATTTTTAATAAATTATTATTATTTTATCATTAATATCTATATAGAATTTTTATCTCATACATCTTTCAAATTTCGATTGTAATAATACAATAAAGTAATATTCTCAGTGAACATAAATCTACAGAATATTCAACTACTTTCACTCGCCAGGGCTAATCGTCTCGGTAAAGCGAGATTACCTGCTATAAACGTGCCTTCTCTCTTCTCACCCCTCCTTGTAATTAACTGGAACTTACAATGAGAGGTGGGCCTGAAACGTAATGAAATCATTCGGCAACATAGGTTTGTCTAAATTGAATTCTCTTAGTACGATCTAAACAAAATTTTGAATAAGAATTTACTTATCATTATAATATATATATATATTTATTTATAATAAATAAATATATATATAAAAGTGAAGTATACGCTTTGAATTTTTATTAAAGTTTAACGTAAAGTTTAATTTTTAAACGAAAAGAAATGTAATTCGAATTCTACGTATTTCAAAATTAAAAGGGACTCACGTTAACAATATTCTTGATCTTGATCTTCGTCGCAAAGTCGTCATTCAGGTTCGATTGGAGTAACCTTGTTTGGGCTGGAGGTCGAGACACAGAGAAGTAGCGGAGTCTGAACTCCGTGGAAGTGGTCAGGTGGCGTCAACCAGTTTGCGTGATAACTGCGAAATGCGCAAGATCGTGTCTTCGTGGCTTTGAGAAAAGAAGTAAGGAAGAATTATGAACAAGGAAATTCTAAGAAACGTGAAATATCGAGAAAATAGTTGAGGTTTCTAATAACAAAGATCGTAAAAATGATCATGAATTATTATCGCAGTAATCTTCTTCATAGATCTTCGATCATCTTTTTCCTTCAAATGATATCTATTTATGATTTTGAAAAAGATAAAAAGTATTTTTCGATAGAAAGAAAACCATTATCATATTTTATTAGATCAGTATTTTTCTTAATTAATGATAAATATTTGGTAAAATAAATTGGTCATTAGATACATACATATGTATGAATATTTTAATCAATATAAATAATAAATTATTAAAGTTGCATCCGGGTTACATTATTTACATAATATATATATATATATATATATATATATATATATATATATATATATACACACACATAATTGCGTACTTATTGTATATATATATATATATAATTATTATATGTATATACTGACCACATTTATTTAGAACTGACTAATTGTTTAAAAGTACTGACCCAACGAATAAGAACCTAAGAAAAAACGAAATATTTTTGAAACAAATTAGAAAAATACATTAAAGTAAAATTAAATATTTGAGATACTATAATGAAAAATCTAATCAAATTGATACTATTAAATTTTCCCATGCACTTTGTATGCACTTGTAATCGTAACTTTGGTAACGACTAATTGCAGTTCAACAACTGTTGAACGATGAAATATATATTCGATAGAAAATTAAAATTCAATTAGTTCTAAAGATACGACGACAACACGGGGTTACAATGTAACCTACAAGAGTCAAATGGTATAAAGTGATAAGAAGAAAAATAAATAATATGTCGATGTTTGACCTAACGACTCAAATTGTACAACATTATGAGAGAAGAGATATATTTTTAAACATTTTTTTACAATTATAATTATGTTGTTAATTTAATTCCTTTTCCGTCTCTCTCTCACACACTCTCTCTCTCTCTCTTTCTCTCTCTCTCTCTCTCTTTCTCTGTATCTCTATCTCGAGCCCCATTTGCTTTTTCCTTTTACGAATATTGAATTATTTATTTATTTATTTAATTAATTCTAATCTTATCGACAACATCCTCAGCACGTCATCGTAAGAAAATCGAAGTTCGTTCGCTAACTATATTGGATCGAACTAATTTCTTATATTAAAAGATTAATTACTCTATCTAAATACGATCTTCCACCAAAGCAATTCTGATTATCATAATTATTATAATCTTAATAACACGTTGTAAAGAGTACAATTATTAAACAAAAAATGCTTTTATTTGTTTATTAAATCATCCTTCGATATATAAAATTTTATAGACCGATTGCAAAAAATGCTATTAAAGTAAAAAAAAAAAAAAAGAAAAAAAATAGGTAAAAACATGAATCGCTTTGAAGGTAGATCTTTGACGGTGGTTATTAGAAACGCTTTCACATCCCCTAGATTAATAAAATATGATCTGCTCTCTGTTGATCTGTATACATATCACATATTTCGTGCGCTCTACCAAAGCTCGTTCTTAATTTTAAAAAAGTAATTAAAAGAAAAAGAAAAAAAAACTTAAAAAAATATATATATCTATATATGTATATATAACAAAAATAAAATATAACGATCGATGGCGAGAACCTCGAGGGAAAAAAAAAAAAGAAAAAGAAAGAAATCAAATAATAAACGAAGATATGTTCTTTAACGTAAATTAACAAAACCTGAAATATCACAGCTATATGTATCATACATACACACATATGCATACATACATATCTATCTATATGCACATACATTTATCACTCGATATCGTGTCCCATTTGTTTGCTATTATATATTTGTTATTATATATTAGAACGTATGTATTAGAATGCTTCTCGAATAGAAAGAATCAAATTTAAATACGTACATACATACATATATATATATATATATATATATATATATATACGCACACGTGTGTGTGTGTGTGTACGTTTTAAAGAAAACATGGTGAGAAAAAAAAAAGTTGATGATTATAAGTTGATTCGATTTTCGATAAAGTCGATGATAGTCGTCATAACAACGACGAGAAATTAGCTATGAGTGTTTAACGCTGTTGACATGTCAATATAAAACACAAGAAAGACTTATATGTGTATGTATGTGTATGTATCTTTGTTCTTATCATCACGGTGACCTCACTTCGACCTAACCTTCGATCGTTAAACGTTCTCTAACGTATTCAATGTTAAAAAAGAAACAACAACGAGGAAACAAAGAAAAAAAAATTAAATTCCAGCTAAAGTCTATTCTAATTCTAATTTGGAGTTCATCTTAATATAATAGTAATAACAATAGTAATAATAATAATGAAAAATAATAAAATGATATTAACACGTTGATTATACACGTTGGGTTTATTTGATCTAATTTAAAATTCTCTTCGACCTCATATCTTCATGGCAATAATCAAAATTCTGATTATTATTGATAATTCCATGTTAAAATTTGTATTTTTCTATTACTAATTATTTTTACTGACTATATATTACTGTAATAAATTTGTTAATATAATGATATTCATTATAAATTGTATTTATTATATATTACTATAAATATATATATATATATATATATATATATATATAATTATTAGAAATTGTTCAATACAGTAAATATACTATAAAATTTATTATATATATATATGTGTGTATAGTAAATATTACTATATTAAATCAACGTGTTAATAATAATTACCGACATTCTTTTTTTTGTTCTTTTTTGTTATTTTTTTTTGTTTTTTTTGGTGATTTCTTCTCTTTTTTCTTACCTATTACATTTCTATTAAATAGATCTATATTAATTAAGGATAAAAATTAGAAACAATCAGGTAACTATTTCGAACACGATAAACACCGGATATATTGACTTGATCTATTCGAGTTTCTTTAAAAATTGTATGGTATCTCCTTTCAATAGAAAGATTGGTTTTCCATTTTCATGTCCCTAGATCTTTGCGAAAGGGACGGACTAGATTTGAAAAATTTATTTGATCTCAGAGCTAAACTGAGTCTCTTTGGATCGAATGGGATCGATTTCGAGTAGGGAAACTCGCTTCCTTGTCTGATCTCACGATCCAATAGATCGCTCCTTCTTCGTCTTCTTCTTCTACGTCGTACACTTTCATTCGAATTCATCAAATTATTTCGATTGATCGTAGATGTACTCGAAGATGATTTTATTCGATCGTTTCTATCACGATCGAACGAGATCATCGACGATGAAAAATATTTTGGACTGGCCTTTAAAAAATTCTCTGAATCATTCCATCGTTGTTCTTGATCTCTTTCGTCGCGAAGTAGTCTCATTGATTTCAACCATCGATTTATATCGAATCGTGGAAAAACAAACGTCGATCCGATCTTTTCGTCGTCGTTGATTTGAAAAGGATATAATTTCCATATTTTCGTAGCTCTTTCGAGACTCTCCTTCGATTCACACAACGCCATCTTGAAAGGTAATCTACGAGGAAAAGAAAATTCTTTACCTTTCGAAATTCGATTGATAATTAATTATCTCTATCGATTATCGAGATTATTGAGTCTACCTGGAGGGTAAGCAACCTTGTAAGGAATAAACCGTGATGTGTCCTTGAAAAAGTGACTCCTCGTTCGATTTTTTTCTCTCCAAGGAATTATCGGTTGATCGATAAAATCTTTGGGTGTTTTCGTTTCTTAAAAATAAAAAAGAAAGAAAAAAGATCAATCAATGAATCGAATCAAAAGATAATTATTTACGAATAATTAGATATTAAAGCGTATGGTTTTATTTACCTTATAAAATGACAAGGTGGTAAATCAGGTGACACGTAAAGACAAGAATGAAGTGTATCGGTATAATCGACCGGCGAGATAATCGGAAGTGGAGACTTGTTGGAGTTTGTCGACGAAACGAGATCATTCTCGTGGAAGAGATTGTCTCGGACGGAAGTCGATCTTCCTCCCGAAACTATCAGTAAAAGAAAGAACATAAAGTATTCCAACGGATTACTCTTCATCCTTTTTAATAATAAGTTTACAATCGTCCTCGTGTTTCCAAAATTTCCTGTGAAAAAATAAAAAGAAAAGAAAATCATTTCGTTTCTTCTTTTTACTTTTTAATTTATCTCATTTGCAAATAAATAATATTAATAGATATTATAGAACCAGTCACGTACACACACACACATATACATACAAAATAATCGTATAATTTTAAAAAATTGATATATATATATATATATATATATATATATATATATATATATATAACGTAAGTAATAAAAGAAATAAATTAATTGAATAATTACAAAAACTATTATTCAACAAAAATATGATATAAATTAGTTGAAAAATTATAAAAGAAATAATATGTTGCGTAACGAATAAAATAATTCGAGAATTAAATTGGTCGAAAGCAAGACAAGGATCGTTGAAAAAAAAGCAAAAAAAAAAGAGAGAGAAGAGAAAAAAAATATTATTTACCAATCGCTTTAAAAAATAAATAAACAAAAATCTTCGTTTAATTAAAAAAAAAATCATTTTGTTAAAAGTAACGCATCCATCCGTAGATCGTGCAAATCTATAGATCGTATTATCGTAATGAGTCACTTCGTTACACGCATATGCATTCATATGTGCCAATATAATTGGATAAAGGTATGAATGCTCGTGAAAATACTTTCAGTTAATTTATTAACTTTCGTCGGGCGATTAAAGGGAACTAAAGGCCGATATTGGAGGAGCAAATAAATGGAGGATCGTGAGAGAGCATGTAACTAGACGACATTGTTCGTGCACATACACGGATAATATCGGCATCGCGACGCTAATAGCTGTAACAATGATAACCGGCCGTTATCGTATCCAAAGTGGTACAGAACAGATAGACGAGAATGGGGAAGAGCATGGAAAACAAACTCGTCGTCGTCGTCGTAGTCGTCGTCGTCGTCGTCGTCGTCGTCGTCGTCGTCGTCGTCGTCGTCGTCGTAATCGTCTGGTCGTCATTGAGATTCGTTTAACGGGATAGCCTGTTTGAAAAAAAAAAAAGAGAGAGAAAAAAAGAAAGAAAAGTAACAAAGCAAACAACAATAACAATAACAATGACGATGACGAGGACGACAAAAAAAGAAAAAAAGTAAAACAGAAAAAAGAGAAAAGGTAGCAACGAAAAACGGATTAATGGAAACTAGAAAAATAGGAGCAAAAGTAAAAGGTCGAAGTAGAATCGATAAATAATATAATCGATAATCTTTCGGAGAGAAGCAAAAAAAGAAAAAAAAAAGAAGAGAGTCTCTTATCGATTGAAATTTTTCGAATTACTCAGAACAACGCAATTGACTACGTAAGATACAAAATAGAAATAGAAAATAGAAAACTCGGTAATTGTCTGCATAGACGACGAGATGTCCAAGAGCCATGTCCTCTCTCTCTCTCTCTCTCTCTTTCTCTTTTTCTTTCTTTCTCTCTCTTTAGTTCTCTATCAAACGACGGGGATATTCCTCGAATAACAACTTGGTAGTGTTTACACAACGACGAATGACTACGATGATGTCTAAGACGATACGGAATATGACAGTGCCCGACGATTGAGTGGCGCTAAATACGATAAAAGAATTATTATAATATTAACTCTTACCATTACCACCACTATAACCACCAGCAATCCTGTCAACCTTCCTTTTTAACCTCTCCCTTCCAAACTTTACCCCCTATTTTCTATTTTTACTCTCCTGTACATACATTCCGATAATAAGAGAGAAAGAGAGGAAGAGAGAAAGAGAGAGAAGGGAAATGTCATTCCATGGAGATTGCATACAGTGTAGAGAGGATTATATTGCCCAGATCGATATGCAAAGCTAGTAAGAGAGAGAGAGAGAGAGAGAGAGAGAGAGAGAGAGAGAGATAGGGATGCTGATACAGGCAGATAATGCGAGCACTGGACACGCGACACTGCCAACGTTTAATCGTGCCTAACGTCCGGTAACGATTCGCGCGGTAGCCTGTTATATATATGTATGTATATGTATTGGTACGTGTGTGGATGCGTGTGGTGCATTTCTGTATATATGTGTGTGTGTGTATAATTTTATATATATATACATATATATATATATATATATATTTATATATATACATACATACACACACATATACAGAGACAGCTGATACCAGCAGGTATAGTCATTGGACCAAATGGAAATTATTCAACGTCGAACGTGTCCTCCTTTCTGATCTTCCTTGACGATTATCTCTGATCAAGTCGAATCGAATCGAATAGAATCGAATCGAATCGAGTCAAATCAAATCGAGTCAAGTCGAATCGAGTCAAGTCAAATCGGTTCGGATCGAATCGAATCGATAGGTTTAAAAGTCATGATTGTCTTTCGTAACAAGCTCATTCGAACGTTTGGATGTTTCATTAGCGTATACGATGTCCATCGACAACGACAATAGAGTCCCAGACGGTAGAAGAAGAATGCGACACCGAGGCCAATCCCCAACGAGATACTAAGTACGGGTTATCGGTACGATATACTATTTATAAGTACGCCCACGGCCCATTAAAAATACATCCGCAAAGTATTCATTGCGTGTATTATTAGATCGTCGTGGAACGTCTTATATGCGGTAGTTAATCGTCTCGATGAACTTCGCTAAATTTCTCTTTCTCTCTTTCTCTTTCTCTCTTTATATGTATATATATATATATATATATATATATATATACTTCTATCTTTATCCATTTATCTTTTGCTTTCTATCGTCGTCATATTTAAGAAATAAATATTTCTAGCTGATCAGATATAAATTTTCAATTGTCCCCACTTTCTCGATCATTATTATGAAAATAAATATTTTCCATATTTTGCACGATTTTCATTACGAAAAGTCGTCAAAGAATGTAATTAATATTTCGACGAACCTTCCATTTCGTATTCAATATCGATCGAAAACAATATTGTAGTAACCAAATTCGATATTTTACGCGTTTCATATTTTCTATCTAAATTATGAATCATAAATTTTGAGTGTCCTTCTTGATTTTTATCAGCAAAAAAAAAAAAGAGGAAAAAGAAAATAATAAAAATTCGTGATCGAAGTGATATCGTGAACTATAAAAGGTATTAATGATAATATAAAATTAGTCACTATAATTCGAATCTCCTATCTCGTATTTTCAATTTAAATTATGAGTCACAAAATTCTGAATTTCCTGCTCTATATTATACATACATACATAAATACATACATTCTATAAATTATGAGATGCGACAAAGAAAATAAATAACGAAAGTAATCATTTTCGAAATGTACGATTTAAAAGATACTTTGTCAATTTCATTCACATATAAACATAATGAACATTCGTTTTCTCGAATACATCTAATTAAAGAAAATAGTGAGAATGTGATCTATTGCAATTTCAATTTCCGTCTTATTCGAATAACAATCGAAAAAATCAGCCCCTATCTAATTCCTTACCTCGTGATTCTCGAACGGCGATATAAAAGTGCTCTTCATCGATTCTCTCATCCGGCACTGGCGCAACGTGCCTAATCGCTTTTTTCACCCTCTTTTCTCTTCTCTCTCTCTCTCCCTCTCTCTTTCTCTGCCCTTCTCCCTTCTCCTTCTATTTTCACGAATAATTAATCTCACGCCGTGTTTCTCGATGACGATCAACAACAACAACAAAAAAAGAAAGGGAGAAAGAGAAAAAAATAACCGAAACGATCAACTTCGAAAAAAATTTTTCAAAAGAATATATTTATTTCTCCGTTAAGAATAAAATAACGGGGAAGAAGGGAAGGGTTGAAAAAAAAACGGGGTTGTTGATATATAACGAAGACTCGTTCTTAAAGATAAAAACGCACAAATATATTTGATATCTTGTTGACGTTTAAAATGAATGTAACAGATTTAAACGAAATAAGAAATTATAGAGATATCAAAAGGAAGAAGATCGTTCGCACTATAAAAGAAAAAAGGAAAAGGAAACCCTAAGAAGGGTTTCCAGCTAAGAGAACGTAAGAGAGCGTCCACGTTGATGTCGACCGTACTACTACCGCAAGAAAACTCGGGATATATCGAAAGAGATGAAAACACAAGCGTCGTTTCAGGTCCCTACCACACGAAACATCTCTCCTCGTTTGCGTTAGCATCACGAAGACTACGTCACGTACGTCACGAGGCTAACATTGCTTCGAAGAAAATCGTTCGATTCTCTTATGCTTGCTCCTCCTTGGCCTCCATCTTTAACTCAAGATTAATCTAATTATCTAATTTTTAAATTAACAAAACCCAAAAATTTCATTTTATATTTTCGACCAAAGACGATCGCTATAATCTCTTGTAAATTAAAAAAAAAAAAAGAGAAAAAAATATATACTTGCGTGCGTATATGTGCGCGTATCCGTGTATATGTGTACGCGTGTATTGTATATATAATACAAATGTATTGATAAAAGTAAGTTTGTTACGTAAGAAAAAAGTGATCCCATACTGGGTGGGGGGAACAAAAAAATAGGAAGGAAAAAGCAGCAAAAAATAACGAAGCACGAATAACAAAACTGAAGAGGAGGGGAGGGAGAAGGAGGAGTAACACGTGTTACTCACTATCATTACCAATGACCCAGAGGTCAACGAAGCCGACTACCGTTGATTTAATCTGAGGTCAAGAGACAGTTCCTCTCTCCCTCTCTCTCTTTCTTTTCGTGTGTATACAATGACACTACACACATACACACACACAAACGCATGCATATATATATATATATATATATATATATATATATATATCTAGGATGTTCCGTTCATTAGATAACAAAGATGTCTTATCGAAAATATTTCAAACGATAATGCAATCGTACGAATTAACATAAAATTTTCTAAAGATTTCTGAAGTCCTTTTATTCCTTTTAAGTTGACGTAACAACACCCTATATACACGATGCACACACCTAATCGTAAATAATACTGATAGTTTTTAAATGAATATTAATCAATCGATGATATCTTTTACTGAATATTTTATAAAGATAATTAAGATCCTTTTTGAGTTTTCGATTTGGACTAAAGGAGATCCATCTAACGAAGGGTAGAGATCTCGGCCACGTGACGTCATATATCAAATTTTAACGGAGTAAGTAAGGAATAATTGAGTAATGCGCACGTGATCTATCTGGGTGCACGTGCACCCAACACGTGGTATCGAGAGAGGGAAAATATTGGGGTTCACGTGCACTGACTTAATCCCTTAATACGAATACTACATAATAATTATTATTATTATTATTGTTGTATATGTTGTAATTGTTATTAATGGTGATAGGGGTGACTATTGTAATATTTTGCGATGGATCGTTCGATTTGTCTACTAAACAAATTTTGTTTCCCCTTTTTAAAGAAAAGAACCGAAAAAAAACAAGAAAAGAAGGGAGAAGATAAGAGAAAAACGAAAAAATACAAAAAAAAAAGACAAAAAAAGGAAAAAAAATAAGTCTCGTTATCGCAGACGAAAAGGAGTGAGTGGACTTTTCTTTTTTGCTCATAATTTTTCGAGAGTTGGAACGGGATGTGAAAGATGATAGAAGAACTGGTAGAAAACGGTTAACGAGATAAGATTATCTAATGAAGAATCGTCCGAGAGGGATGAGAGAGAGAGAGAGAGAGAAAGAGAAAGGGTGAATAAGTACAATGTAGGAAAAGAAAAAGACAAGCAAACATAAAACAAATAGATTTACTTACCACAGAGAAAGAGAGAGAAAAAGAAAAAGACAGAGAGAGAAACAAAGGGAGTGACCAAGTTAGCCAGTCATATCATTTATCTAGATCCACGATCACTCTTAACTCGTATGTATTAGGATTAGCATCCTTAGCAACCGGAGTACTCGAATTTATCCGAGTACTCAAATTATTCAATTATAACTCGAAATCCAAGTCTAGATCCGGATCTAGAATATCCGTTATATTTTGGACTTGAATCCGATTTCGGATCTTTCATCATGACGACTCAAATATAATGCTCTTCTCCTCGATTGGATTAATCCCTTTGACGTAGAAAAAGTCCCGGGACGCGTCATTAATTTATTTTCACTATGTCGTATTGTTACGTCACGTAGTTTCTTTTACGTAGTTTTTTCACGTAGTTTTCGTTCTTTTTTTTTTTTCTTTTTAATGGAAGCGATTTGACATTCTCATGGGAGGTGCAGAGAATGATTTCATGTTCGACGATTGTTTTTTCTTGAATTATTAATAAGTGATCCTACAAACTTAAATTCGATGGGATGAACAAGCTAAATTGTATCATTTTTGAGAATTTAACATCCTATGAATTAGAAGATTTACTGTTATAGATTTCAGAAATTACGAGTTAGCAAACTGATAAATCTCGATCATGATCTTAGAACAAGGTATACAATATCGATCTCCTGTCTAGATGGTGATTGTAATTTTTCAATTTTAATTTGTGATTTATAATTTTGTAATTCTTGATTCGTAATTTATGATTTGTCAATTGTGAATTGCGTATTGTATATTCACAATACCCTAATTGTAAATTCGTTCACGTAAATGGAACATTCGAGGAAGTTGCGTAGACGTTGAATCACACAATAGGCATTATGCCTCGCACGATATGCAAGTCTAACAATAAAATACGTTGTTAGAGACCTCTCTTTCTCTCTCTCTCTCTCTCTCTCTCTCTCTCTCTCTCTCTCTCTCTCTCTTTCTCTTCCATTTTTTTTTAAATCATTTATCTCCACCTAAACACTTTTGAATTCGTCTCGTCAAGACTTTCCATATTTTACTATTTATTGGAGAAAGAGTAAAGAAAAGGGAGAAAAATAAAAAAGATAAATTAGAGAGAGAGAGAGAGAGAGAGAGAAAGAGAGAGAATATCGAGGACGATTATTTGATTTTGTTCGACGGGTCTATTTAATTTTATTTTATTGCCCTCTGCATTGGCACAGCTAACGGGGTGCACAGAGAACGAGTGAGAAGGATAGAGGAAAAGGGGGAGAGAGAAAGAGAGAAAGAGAAAGAAGAGAAAGAGAGAGGGCCAAAAGGGATATGAAAGTCAAATGATCGATTTGAGTTACACGCAGCGGTTCGGTTTGTTCGTTTCGAATAAAGTCGATAAATATGGATGTACCACGAGATAAGGTTTCGCGCGCACTGGAATTAAAGCGAAGAAATATAGACGTTTCCGTTCTCTCTCTCTCTCTCTCTCTCTCTCTCTCTCTCTCTTTTTCTCTCTGTCTCTTGTTGTCTCTATCTGTGTCCCTTTCTATCTCTTTTTTTCTCTCTCGTTCGCGTGCCTCCCAATCGTAAAAGCAATGCGTATGGGTGCGCCAATGGATGGCCCTCGATCGGCTTATCCATCGGTGCAGAGGCGTATTAATACCGGTGTATGTCGACGGAGGATGCTTTTACGTCTCCGTGGATTTAAATTCGACGTGGAAAAATCATTTCCGATAATATATTGGCCGAAAGAAGAAAAAAGAGGAGAAAGAAAAAAGGAACATATTCGAAGGTTACGTCCGATTGCCGCTTACGGCAGAGAGATTAGCAAAAAGAAATTATTTGCAGTTCTTTTTTCTTTTTTTTTCCTTTTTTTTTTATTGTTTCAATTACGTAGAGAAAGGACAAGGACAAAAAAGAAAAAATTTTGTTTCGGTCAAGCTTTTGTAAAAAAATTAATTCATTGATCGTATAGGTATGTATATAAAAAAGAAGAAAAAAGAATTAAAAAGGAGAACAGTAATTATAATAATAATAATAAAGATCAAATAAAGGATAATCAATGCAGAAAAATTCTTAACTTGTTTTAATTACTTATAAATATAAAGAAGATAAAATTATGAGAGTCAACAGAAGAGAGAAACGGAAGAAAAAAGAAATTAATATTCCGATATACTGCATATACTTTTAATAATAATTTATAACAAGAAAAAAATAGTGATAAAGGGATGATACTATTTTTTCTTTTCCTTTTTTTTTTTGGTTAGATTATATTTAAAAAAATATATATATTAACGATAAAGGATAAACGAATGCGATAAAAAGGAAAAGAAAAAAAAAGAGAAAAACAGAAAGAAACAAGGACTTGTTACTTTCAATTACGTATGAATGAAAGATAAGAGAGTGAAAGATGAAAATGATTCAAAAAAAAAAAAAAAATAAGAAAAAACATCACGGGACAATAAAGCGCAAATGTTCCGAATGAAATCCGAACGAGAACGCTTCTAAATCGTTGCGATATAAATAAAAAGAAACTAAGTCGCGTAGAGAGGAAACTAAGCCCGACTTGGCCAAAAGTCAAACGATCCCTGGCCCGTGCCGTTTCGTGGATGTTGCAAACTTTATACTCGTTGGGTCGATCGTGTTTGGTCTCTCGACTTTTAACGCTTCTCGAAAAACGAGCTATCACGTGCAACGTGACTCTGAAAGATAAACCTCGAAAAGGAACTCCTGTGAATTTTCGGACTTGTGAAAACATCTTTTCTTGCCTCGATTAAGTTAATATATGTAAATATATATGTATATATATATATAGAAGAAGTAGAAAGAAAATAAAAAAAAAATTATTTAATTGTCAAATAATAATATACGTTGGCGAAATATTTTTTTTTTCCTTTTTATTGAGAGCAAAAGAAAATTCTTTGTAGCCCTGCACTTGGATGAAAATGAAATGAGGGAAAGAAAATAAAGAAAAAAAAAAAGAGAAAAGAAAAGAAGAAAAATAATAAAATAAAAGAAAAAGGAAAAAGAAATTTCATGGAACTTTCGAAAACCACGGTTTCTATCAGTTTTACTTTACACTTAGGCTCGGAGCCGGTGAGTTTCGAAAACGGAAACGCTTCCGGTGCGAACGGACATCGGCGATAGCGAGCAGACAAATCGATACGTCGACTGGAGTTCGTAAAAAAACAGAACGAAACGGAAGACAAAAAAAGGGAAAAAGAGAGAGGGAACGAGAGAGAGAGAGAGAGAGAGAGAGAGAGAGAGAGGAAAGGAAAGAGAGAGATAGAAACGAACTCGAAAACTTTTCTGGGAGATACGGTTCACGATCTTTTTACGTTCCCACGCGTAACACGAACGATTTTGTAAAGAGTAAGAAGGAAAGAGGAATAGAGAAACAAAGAAAGAGAAAGAGAGAGAAAGAACGTAGTTTATAAGAGTAAGAATAAATACTTAAGTAAAAATATACAAGCTGTATACAATATTAATTCGACTAATGACAGAAATAAAATCGTATGATAACAGTAAAATCTGATAATTTATACACTGTGTTTTCTTTTTTATTTATCTTTGCACATTAAATCGATTCAGTCGGTATAACGGTTAATATTTAATTAACAATTAACGAGTCAATTAATTAATTTTACATTCTAAATTTGCATACATTTAAATATTTAAAGAGAAGAAGAAATAGATAGATAGATAGATAGATAGATAGAAGCTCGTTCTATATAAATCTATTCTCCGAATGAAGTAGTCATCATAGCACTTATACTAATCACCGTCTAATAATAGTTAAATTCAATAAGTTGTAAACACATATTCTACCTTAAAAATGACATATAAATAATCTAATACAACTAAATCACACGAAAACCAAAATATTCAAGAATGATAGAAATATAGAAATGGAAAAAATAAATGTTCCGGATAATATAAATATATTTTTAAAGGAAGTACCTAATACCGAGAACATACATACTAATCGTTATTTCAATAATAGTAAAAACACAAATCCATCAATTTCTAAACACTTTTAATATATTAAAAATATCCAAACAAGTCATATATCTAAGTATTACATAAAAAGCGAGAAAGATACAGCGAAAGAGTAAACAGAAGAAAGAAAAACAGAGATAGATAGATAGATTGACAGATAGATAGAGAGAGAGAGAGACAGAGAGAGAGAGAGAGAGAGAAGCTCGTTCTAATACTAATCTATTTTCGACCGAAATAATCATCGTTAAACACCTACGTTAAAAGATTCATTGTTACAGGTGGTTCCTCGAAGAAACGTTACGTGTTACACCGAATGTGTGCAAATGCTCACACTCTCTCTCTCTCTCTCTCCCCTTTCTGTCCCTCACTCTTTCTATATCTCTCTCTCTCTCTCTCTCTTTTTCTTTCTCTCTCTCTCTTTCTCGATAAGGTCGTAGTCCGGAGGCCGGGTCTCTTGAGTTGAGCGAGCGCGCTCACCTAGTCATTTCGTAGGAGTACTCGCTCGCGGACGTGTTCTCGCACTCTCTCTTTCTTTCTATCTTTCTTTCTCTCTCCCTCTCTCTCTCTTTTTCTCTATCTATCTATATATCTATCTATCTATCTATCTATCTAGTCTCTCTCTCTTTCTCTCTCTCTCTCTCTCTCTCTCTCTCTCTCTCTCTGTCTCTCGTTCCCTTTCTCTCTCTGGAGACTCCTCTTAACGGAGAGATATAGTATACCTCGTACGGAATAGAGTGAAAAAAAATTCTTAAACGATACGAATCCCCATCGATTGTACAACACACCAACATGAAGGATATTCGTAGTCAGGTAAGTTAACAAATCTTTACCAACTTCTTCTATCCCTTCTCCTTCTTCTTCTTCTTCTTCTTCGTCTTCAGCTTCGTTTTCTTCTTTTTCGTCTTCATCTTCGTCTTCATCTTCTTCTTCTTCTTCTTCTTCTTCTTCTTCTTCGTCTTCATCTTCGTTTTCTTCTTTTTCGTCATCTTCTTCTTCTTCTTCTTCTTTTTCTTCCTCTTCTTCTTGTATTTCTTCTTCATTTATATTTTTTACTTACTCTTCCTTCTTCTACTACTATGTTCATCGCTACATCGTCATTATCAACGTCATTATCAACGTCATATTTACTATTACTATTATCACTATTACTACTACTTTTATATTCATATTTTACTTAGAATGTTCCCGCGCTCTTTCTACACGACACACACATGCACGAACTTTCAATCATTTCACTAAAAACTCTCCCTCTTTTTCTTCTTCTCCTTCTTCTTCTTCTTCATCCTTTTTTTTCTTTTATTAAAAATTTTTATTTAATTTTTCTCGATTCTAATTCTCTCTTCGTTTCGATCTATCAGATTGAATAGTTTTTTAATGATATAGTAAGGTAAGATTTTTTTTTGTTTTACTTTGTTTTTCTTCTCTCTCTCTCTCTCTCTCTCTCTCTCTCTCTCTTTCTCTTTTTTAAATCATATGTTCATGTAATAAGAGCATTTTAATTTACATGTTTAATTAAATCCAAAATTAACAAAACATTTATATTTTTTTCCTCTGACTTTTCATTCGCTATCTTTCGCCTACGAAGAAATTTTCACATTTTATTTACGTGATCGATAAATCAAAATTTTACCCATCAAAACGTTTAATTAATTTCGATATACTTCATATCGTATTAGAAAAAATATAGATGGATGATAGATGCAAGCGAACGTGCGTTCTAACACGCACAGTCTACATGCTAATTCATTTTATCGTTGAAAGAGAGAGAAAGAGAGAGAGAGAGAGAGAGAGAGAGACGGAGTGATAGAGACAAGGACAAAAGTTTATCGTTTTAAACTTTATTTATGTTCTCTGTCTCTCAAACTCACATATTCATACAAACCCACACCCACGCACATTCACACACATATACATAAATGCATAATAACTGGCACGAAAGAATTGTTGACGTTAAACAGTTTTCACAAATTGTATTTATCGAAAAGTTGAAATGCAAGTTTCGATAGTTTCATTGTTTAATTGTTTGCAAGAAGAACGAATAAACGAATATGTAAGAACGATTTCTAGTAAGGAAACGAATGCCTTGGAGATGTTAACTTTTCGTAGACTCTTTTGAACGTGAGCCATGCCGTTAGAAATAGATCTGACACCGTGGGAGATACAATTATAGACAAGGATAGAGAACAGCGTTCATGCTTCGTGCCGTTAACTGAACGAAAATGAAAAGCGTCTTGTAGTTTTAAAGAGAGTGAGAAAGACTAAAAGACAGAGAAAGAGAAAGAGAGATAGAGATAGAGAGAGAGAGAGAGAGAGAGAGAGAGAGAGAGAGAAAGAGATAAAGAAAAAGAAAAAAAGAAAGAAAGATAGAAAGTTTTATATTTATTAAACTATAATAATAATAACAACGATGATAATAATTAGAGATAAGCGTTTATGTATACAAATAAGAACAATTATTTTTTAACAGTTTCTTACTTCCATTTTATCATAATTACAAGATTAAAATGGATATTATCTTTCTATGTCGTATACTTTATCGCTGTCAAATCTACACTATTAATTATTAGCAATTAATTTACACTAATTTAATTCCATTATTTTTTCATACATAATGTATTATTCTATCCAACATTGTCTATCTTTTCCTCACATTCTCTCTAACAAGATATATATGTATGTATGTGTGTGTCTATGTACATATAAGAAACAATTATTTCTACTCCCTAAATTTCTAGTTCTTATCATGATAGAGAAGCGTTTTCTTTCTCTCAATTCTTTTACCACTTTCTCTCTCTCTCTCTCTCTCTCTCTCTCTCTCTCTCTCTCTCTCTCCGTCTCTTTAAAATACTGCATTTTCCGTTTCCCGAGTTTACACTGATCTTATTATTTTGATCTTGACATACTTTCCAATATATCATTTTAATATCATCCCGATATATATATATATATATATATATATATATGTATGTATAATTACGTATATAATAATGACATATACATATATGTATATTGAACAATCCTAATTAATTTACTTTAATTTAATCTTCTTCCATAAATAATGTATTTACCTTATCCGATATTGCATATATATATATATATATATATATACACATATTTGAAACAGTGCATTTTTTATCTCTGTCTTGCTTACACCGTCCTCATTACTTTAATTCTGACATATTTTTTAATATATCACTTTACTGTCAAATCTATCCTTAGATACCCTAATTAATCTACTCTAATTTAATTCGACTCCTCTTTCATACATAATGTATTTATTCAACGTCAACTATCTCTCTCTCTCTCTCTCTCTCTCTCTCTCTCTCTCTCTCTCTCTCTCTCTCTCTCTCTCTATCTATCTATCTATCTATTTATCTATCTATCTATCTATCTCCATCTCTTATAAAATATTTATAAATTAGAGAATCAATTATTTCTTAATATAGCGTTCCATCCTAATCACGATAAAAACAACATCCTGCCTCTCTCTCTCCCTCTCTCTCTTCTTACAAAAAAAAAGAAAAAAAAACTAAAATAAAAAAGAAAAAAGAAATCTTTTCCTATATTTCTTCTCTACTCTGATTTCATTACTTTCATTCTCATGACATTTTACTGAGTACTAATATCAACATAATTAATATAAACATCGATTTAATTGAATTCCTTCGATAACATTCACAATATTTTCCATTTTCCATTGAACGTTATCCTTTAATTTAGAAAATCATGAAAAATATAATTAAACCATCACAAAAGTTTTTATAATTCAATATCTATTTAGATTCGATAACATTGTACTTGAAATAACATACATACATACATACATACATACATATGTAAACGAGAATGACAAACCTTCGGCCCACACAAATCGCATATTCGCGTCCGCGTCCCTCTATTCTTATTCGTCGATTCATATACCCACGCCTTGACTCACCCAGATTTATATGTACAACGATGAAAATTTTAGAAAAGCACGGACGAGGACACGTCGAGAACGATGACGTAGCACCCACCCACCCACCTGTCGGCCATGGCTATTTTGAACTTTTCACGATGATCTTCTCTTCTCTCTCTTTCACTTTCTTTTTTTTCCTCTTCTCTCTCTCTCTTTCTCTCTCTCTCTCTCTTTTTACTCGCTTCGCGCGTTTCCAGCATCCCTTTGACGAACACGAAGAATTCGTGTGCCGTCGAGACGGAGCTCGGTGCACTTTTCTGAAAAAGCTCCGAGAAAAAGAGAACGAACGGAGGAGGCCCTAATTCGTGTAAAGAGAAAAAGAAGGATTGGGTTGAAAAGGAGGAAAAGGAAGGAAGGAAGAAAAAAAGAAAGAAAGAAGGAAGGAAGGAGAGATATATAGAGAGAGAAAGAGAGAAAGAGAGAAAGAGAGAAAGAGAGAGAGAGAAAGAGAAGGAAAGAGTAAAAGAGAGAGAAAGAGAAAGAGAGAGAGAGAGATCGTATTTGCCACGCCGGAAGTGGGACCCTCGGAAGCCCCGCCATGCCACAAAGGATACAATGTGCTCTCTGATGTGGGAAGCCCGAAACGAGAGTAAAGAACGTATATGACGTTATTAATGATATCGTTTCTTTCATTCTCTCTTTCTGTCTTCTTTCTCTCTCTTTCTCTCTGTCTTTCTCTCTCTGTCTCTTTCTGTCTCTCTCTTTTCTGAATCTCTGTCTGTATCTCTTTATCTATCTCTTTACTTCGTGTGTATGTGTGTATGTGTGTGTGTGTATATGTGTAACATTTGATAATAATAATAATATTATATGTAAAATCTCTGATCTAAAAACGAAAAAACTCTTTGACAATTCCGTGCCACAGACAAAACGTATATGTACGTTTTTCTTGTCTCTTTTACTTTTTTCTTTTGGATTCACGAAGTATTTGTTTTAAAAGGAAGATTAAAAAAAAAAAAAAAGAAAACTAAAGGACATGTATAATTCTTTTAAATGAATAATTTCATATATTGAAATGGAATTTTTAGATGCATTGAAAAAAATTATTAAACATTTTATGTATATATATACATATATGTTTAGATATAAAAATATATGTATGTTTAGATTATAAGAAAATTTATTTGATGTGTTCGTTATTTATCAAAATAAAAAAAATATATATAAATATTATAAAAAAGAATAGATATAAACATTGCATAAAAAAGGATTCATTGGACATTTTCGCGATTATATAAAAAATAAAAAGAAAATAAAAAATTGATAATAAAAAATAAATAAAAAAATAAATAAATGAACATGCAATCGGACACTTGCAAATTATTTCTTTTCGCTTGACGTCTGTTTTTATAAAAAAAAAAAAAAAAAAAATAAAGAAAAAGAAAGAAAGAAAGAAAGAAAGAAAAAATGAAAGAAAAAAGTAAAGAAAAGGAGAAAAAAAAGAAAAAGGGAAAAAAAAAAGAAAAATTACAAATGTAATTCTAATTAGCGAAAAATTCATATTGTAAAATAATAGTCGATCAACGTGAATATAAATTCTTCGTAAGAAGAAAATTTGGCAGGTAATTTACGGGCAATGTAAGAGAAGTACAACAGCACGTTTCTTGCTGATTACCGATGCGATTAATAACTACTCTGGTAACTAATTAAAGAGTTAGTTAATCCGCTCTGTTAGACATCGGTTTAATAAACGTTCCCGCTAGTTAGATAGCTAGCTAGCTAGCTAGCTAGCTAGCTAGCTGAATAGCTAGATAGGCTAGCTTGCAAGCTCCTTCGCTCGCTCGCTCGTTCGCTCGCGATCGAGCAACCATAATGCTGCGATCAAACTGGCGTGATATCTAACTTTCGCGTTTAAAGTGATTCACGACTTTGTCGATAGTTTTCAACAGGAGCTACGAATAAATACGAGGAAAATATTCCTGTGTTTAATAAATCACGTTTAGAAAAGGGCTCTAACAAAGTTGCCTTCCTTCGTGGGATCTATCTCATTTTCATAATATTGACAATATTTTCCTTGAGATCAAAGTTATGATTTTATATATATATATATATATATATATATATATATTCATTTTATTTTTTATATCTTATACGTTTCAAATTTAAATATATGTATATGTATGTATGTATGTATGTATGTATGTATGTATGTACTTTAAAGAATTATTTTCTAAAAATATTTATTCATTTAAAAAATCTATATTATTAAAATATTTCTCTCCCTTAATATTTACTTTCTTAAAATACTTATTTCTTTAAAATATCTATTTTATTGAAACATTTATTTCATTAAAATATTTATATTATAACATTTACTTTCTTACAAACACATATACACGCACATTATATTTTTAATATATTACTGAATATATATCATGTATTAACGCGACAATGATTAAGTTCATATGAATATTCATATTAAATTGCAACGAAAGAGAGAAGATTCGAACACGAAAAGAATTAAAATACATTTCTCGTGTTGCTCGCTTGCTTTCCTTCCGAAGGAGAAAGTACCAAGTTCTCCCAAGAGAGAAAGAGAGAAAATATACTTCAGGTACGAACTTTCCACGATGGCGAATAACCTTCGGACTGCTTACATTTAACTTTAAAACCGATATTCCAAGAGCGAGAAAACATTCGTGTTTCTTCCATAAGAGGATCACATGCTCGAAATGATTTTTACGAATCCCGTTTACCCTACGGGTCGTTCGGATCATGATCTGGACCTTCCTGACCTAACTCTTCTCTCTCAAATGAAGATTATTATTCTAATAAACGTGCTTTCCATAGAAAAACAAGGATGGTACGTAAAACATACAGAATACACCGATGATACCATTATTCTATTTTATAATTCGTGATATAACGAATTTAATAATAATAATAATAATAATAATAATAATAATAATAATAATAATATTGTTATTAATATTAATAATAATAAATATATATCATATATATAATTACTATAACATAAATCAATATAAATAGATTAGAAATTTAATATAATCTACTTAAAATAATAATAATGATGATGATGACGATAATGATGATAATGATGATGATAAATCATTCATAACAACTTCGACTTAAAAATGCATATACACAAACACATAGAAAAAAAATTCATCGTTTTAAAAACGTATGCAGTATGTCTGGTCTGATCAAATAAAAACAAATGGAAATGCCTTGAAACTTGACGCAATCAAATTTTAGAGGAAGCGAAGCATCGAAATGAAAAAGGTTGAGATAAAAAAATGCTGGAAAAAAAATTTCTAAAAGAGAAAAAAAATATATAATAATGATCATGATATTGAAACGATGATCATACGGTCTAATTAAAATAGGATAGAAATTCTAAGGAAGAACTTCATGAATAATCGTGTTAGCGTCTATTATACTCGACTATTCCAAGCGAGTTTATCAAACAATGTCTATTATTAGATGACGACCCGTCATCGAAAACACATCGACAAATGATGCAACACATTTTATCGTTTTTTCTATTCCCAACTGATACGTTAGAATTTTATCTTTCTATTTGAAAATTACATTGAAAATATCCAACGATTTTTTCAATTTCCTCTTTTCTCCTTTCTCTTTTTCTTTTTCACTGACTCTTCGTTTCTTTTTCCTTTTCTTTTTTTCATTACAAAATTTGATATGTTGCAGTTCGAGAAGAATGGTTACATCGTACTCGACGATTTTTTCAAGCCAGAAGAAATCGACGAATTGAAATTCTGCGGTGAAGAATTTACGAAGAATTTGCCACCGGAAACGGAGAGGAAAATTTTTAATACGATAGACGCGCAACAAGTAAAGAGAAAGAAAGAAAATAAAACAGAAGATTATTTTTTATGTTTCTAATTATATTATCACGTATATGCGTGTAGGATATAGGCCAAAGTTTTTAAGCATGAGCCAAAAGTTCCTGGATCAATTTAAAAATCAATTATTCTCATTCGAGACTATTTGGGCTGATCTCTTTCTGTTCTTTTTTTTTTTTTTTTTTTCTTTTTGTTAGATTTTTTTTTCAGATTACAAAACAACAAGCCAAAAGCTTGTTAGACTGAAAGCCCAATTACTAATAGGCCTAAAACGTTTCGAAAAAAATGTAATTGGATTTTTAAGATCGCCTAGAAACTTCTTGGCCCATCCAAAAACTTTTGGCCAATCCTTTGGCACGGATTATAAAATTGTTTCTATTATATTTCAGAGTAAAGATCAATATTTTCTGGACAGTGCGCACAAAGTATCTCCATTCTTCGAAAGTGAAGCACTTGAGAACGATGGCACTTTGAAAGTTCATCCTAGAGTGTCTCTAAACAAAGTAAGTTAATATTTCGATGCTCGATATATATTTTCGATGTAGAAAAAGAAATCTTATGTTACTTATATATATCTCTAGAAATCTATGTTACTTATATATTATATCAAGTAGAATATTAACAAATTAATTTTACCCATTTAAATCCATTGACCACATTTTTGCCAAGATCCGATCTTTAAGCTCAAGATTTACATTTATGTATACTTTTGTAAGTGTAGTCTTCGATAAATCGTGTCAATGATCTATTATTTTTACTATCTTCCTGCCATCTTTCGGTAAAATACATCAACTACTTTCAATCGAGTGCCCCTATTAGCATGCAACATTTATGCATCCAAATACTTCGAATGCCATCCACTGATGGTAAAACAGTTTTTTTTCATGGAAACCCACTTTTTCAATAATTTTATTTTTAGATATGAAATAAAACTAATTCATTCAAAGTTATTATATACATATATACATATACCCATTAGCACATATATATATTTAATTTGTAGGTAGGTCATGCATTGCATTGGTTACATCCGACCTTTAAAAAGTACACATTTGACGAACGAGTCAAAGAGGCTGCGTTCCAACTGGATTACATAGAACCGGCCGTGTGCCAATCTATGTACATTTATAAAAATCCTGGCATTGGTTCGGAAGGTAAAGCAATAATCTTTTTTTGACCTTTTTTTGATTAAATACAAACATATATATATATATATCACATTTATATATTATATATATATTACAATATATTAATTACAAATATATCACACATATAATATGAAAAAAAAAAATATATATTTACATTATATTTGATATATATGGGTTGACATAATATATATATATGTGTATGTGTTTGTGTGTGTGTGTGTGTGTGTGTATGCATATGTATGTATACAACTATTATATCATATACAAATGATTGCAGTAATTATGCATCAGGATGCAACGTACTTATACACAGATCCAGTTAAATTGGTAGGTTTTTGGATAGCTTTAGAAGATGCCACACAGGAAAACGGTTGTCTTTGGATTGCTCCAGGTTCTCATAAAAGTGGAGTTCATAGACGTTATGTTAGAAATAAGGATCCAAATTCTCAACAACTATTAATATATGACAAAGCAGCACCGTGTTATCCACTCAGCAATTTCCGTCCTGTTCCAGTAAGCAAGGGTAGTTGCATTCTTATTCATGGACAAGTAGTACACTTTTCTTATCCCAACAAAAGCGAAAAATCAAGACACGCTTATACTTTTCACGTTATTGAAACTAAACAAGTGGCTTACGCTAAAGACAATTGGTTACAACCACCTGCAAATGGATTTGCACGATTGTATAGAAATTAAGTTAAGTGTAAATGTAAAAAAAAGAAAAAAGAAAAAAGAAATAAAAGATATAAAGAAGAAGAAGGGGAAGAAGAAGAAGAAGAAGAAGAAGAAAGAAAATCAATTAATATCATAATTAACCATAATGCGACGCGGCTGTGTTTGTTTATTTGTGTTTATAACGCTATACAAAACTTAATGTTAACATCTCTTTTTATTTTTTATGTGAACTCATTGATAAATAAAAATAAAGATATATTCATATTTTTCTCTCTTTCTCTATCTCTTTCTTTCTTTCTTTCTTTCTTTCCTTACTTTTTTTTTCTTATTTTACTTTTTTCTTCCCCTTTTTTTCTTTTCTTTCCTTTTCTTTACAAACCTTAGTATCACAGTTATTATTTTCTGCTATATATGCATCAATCGAATTATTGTTCGTTTTGTATTATATCTTAAAGAATTTAATAATAGCAATTTTTTTTTTTTTCTTATTTCCATATACGACAAATATTTTAAATATATAATACAATACGACTATGAATATATCGATAATGATTCATATACATCGGTAACTTGCCAATCTGCAAAAATGTGTGCAGAGTTCATGAAGCTGTCTTATTCCCATTTTCAGAACGTCTTCCTTTTCTTTTAAGCAACAATACACATCGAGTGGAGACAAATCCGTAGTGATCATTGTTGTTTCTTCAGGTAAGAAATTTGTTAATATGTGATAAAGATCAATCAATGTCTCATGATTCATCGAAGTATCTTTTATTTCTTCTAAAGCTCTAAAAAGAAGAAAAAAAGAAGATAAGAATAGAAAAAACAATTATGAAAAAGAAAAGAAATATTTGAAAAAAAAAGGAAATAAAAAGATTAGAAAAAAACAATTATGAAAAAAAAAAGAAAAGAGAGAAAAAAAGTAAACAAAAAGCTTTAAAGTTTATCGGAAAAATTATATCTATATATAATCGTTCAAATAAATCTGTTTAAAATCTTACTCACTTGCTTAAAATACGTAACAAATGATTTACGTTTTGTGCAATTTCTGGTTGTATTTTTTTCACATATTCAACCGAGGGTTCTGGATTTGGCATTTCGTAACAAAAAGTACATGGCATATTCACGATACTTGCAGCCATTCCACTAAAAAGTTTATAAAGGAACGATATTTATATTCGATTTTGTTTAAAATTTCTGAAAGTATTTCTTATACGAATAATTTTTTACCCGATATCACGTGCATATGAATAGATATAATTGAAATAATTAAAAGCATTTTCTGCTCTACGTTTTTGTTCAACTTCATCATTTTCCGTTCCAATTTCTTGTTGTATATTTTTCTCACGTACCTCGTTCTCATAATTTTGACATCTCTTTTTAATATCCTAAAATAAATAAAATTGTTTACGTTTTTAAAGAGGAGAGAAAACGAAAACGAAAAACATATAAGTATTACTTCAATGGAACTTGATGCTCGTTTCATAAGGTCAAAATATTTATCAACATTGACCATTTGAATCAGGTCATTATACTTCTCTAGTAAATGTGCAACGTCCTTCAATTTACGTCCACCTTTTAAAAATATATTCATCGTTAATTCTCCATATAAGTCTAATTTATACGATCATAGTATTTATGATAATTATCTAACTTGTACTAACTTGGCATCGTTCTAAATATTTCCAAAAGTTCTTTGAGAAGATGTTCTGCTTGCTTGTCAAACGCTTCGCTTATAGCAGCTATCCAATGTTTTATAGCACATTTTAAAACGCACAAGACTGTCCAAGGTGGCTTTACGATAGTATATGTTTCCCAATTTTCACCAAATAAATTTTTCATTTCTTTACTTACTATCTGAAATAATCGATTTCGTTCGTACGACAAATTTTTTAATATTTATTTTTTCTTTTCTTTTAAATTCATATATACATATAAAATAAGATATATATACACATATACGTACGACTGAAAGAAATTCTTTTATTATAGATTCCACCTCTTCAAATAATTCGTTCGAATAACGTAATTCCTCTTGAAAAGCTGAAAAACTTTGTGAGCTTTCACCTTGCATCTTTTGACAGTAAATATCGTGAAAAGATAAGTTCTTATTGTTAATCGAATCTATTTTTTCAAGAGGATCGTCTCTTCCAAGTGCTACTATGTCGTATATCATTGCTTTGTTGCAAAGGTTTTTATCATATGATAATAAAGCCTACATTAAAAGATATATATACATATATATAAATTATTTTTTATTTAGCCTTCAAGATATTAACAAAATTATTTTCTATCGAACTTACTACAGTTCTTCCTGCGTTTCGAATTTGTAAACAAGTTTGTAGAATCTCGTCGTCCGGACATTCAATGGCAAATCTTTCTTTGTTGTTTCTTACGTCCTCTAAAGTTTGACCGACTATACGTGGATCATTAATGGATAAATGACTATTGAGAAAATTTATAGCTTTTCTGGCTTTCATACGTAAATGTACTGACTTTGTTCCAAATTTATCGTCTTTTAAATAATCCAATTCCTATAGGAAAAAGAAGAGAAAAAGAATCATTTCTCTAAATATAAAAAATTAAAAAATAATTTATATACATTTTTTATACTTACTCGTATAACGGTCCATGGAATTACAAGAATTGGCTTGTCATATTTTGCAAATTTTGTAGTCATAGCTTTTACGATTGCATCTAAATTCGATAAGAACACGTTTGTATCTACAACAATGTATAAAGTTTTCTTTTCTTCTTGAATGGGTAATGATGGAAATTGTAAAATATTTCCTTCCATTGGTAATGTTTCATTCCTAGCATTTTCAACGCATAATTTTATCCTAGCGGCTTGTACCTATACAAAGATGTTTCTTATATATAGTTATTGTTTGACCAATAAATAAAAATATATGTATATCTGATAGAACAACCTCGAACGTTATCTTTTCATCTTCCATTGGCTCCCAATCCATTTCTTCATAAAGAGATGAATCATTAGACATAGTTACAAGATTTTCTCCTGACATATTTAAAGATTGATTTTGCATATTAGATTTTACTGACGCTAGCAATTGATCTTCATGCGAGATTACTTTGTTACGTGAAAGCCTGTTACGTAAATTTTTATACCTTATATCACTAGTTTTATAAATATCCGGAATTTCTAAAATTTGCATATATAATTATACCAAATTAATTATATTTTTGTCCAATACACGGAACAAAGAAATACATACCGTTATCTTTTATAATCGTGAGCAGTGAACCATCACTGCTTTGTGATAACTTATCATTACTATTTTGATCTTTCATTTGTAGATTCAATGTTTTTCTTAATTTTTCCATGCGCTCTTTAGCCAAATTTTTTTTTAAAATAATGCTTCCACCTTTCTTATTTACATTATTACTATATTCTGTATTTTCTAGAAGCGTAACGGATCAATAAATCAACATTATAATAAAGTATTGATAAAACACACACACTTATAAACAAATAATCGTAACTACCTATTACTCTTTCCTTAGATTTGTACTGAAAATTATTTTTCTTTAGCAATATATTTTTTGTCACAATTGACCTCTCCGATTTAGTTTTGATGATATCTGGGATCGAAGGATTCCTAATATTACTTTTCGTAGAATTATTTTCATGACTACTGGAACAAGTAGATGTGCCTTGATTCGAGCTTGAGGATTTTACCACGCCCTCTCGTTTATTTTTTCTTCTCTTATCTACTTTTACTCTATGTTTAACACTTTCGACTACTTCAGTGCCTTTAACATTTTGAAACAATTGCGGCTGCTTCCGGTTCATATTTTTTTTCTGTATCTTTTCATAAATAACTTTCATCTGTGGCGTCATTATCTGTAATTTTGAATCCTCTTCACTTTTGTACAATTCCATAGAAGAATCAATTTGTTTGCACGAATTCGTGGACGAATTACTTTTCGAAGGACTCTTGATCTTCTTTTGTTGCATTTTCTTTTTAATTTCTGCCATTTGTAACGTATCAAATTCTTGTGCAGATTTAGAATGTCGTTTGGCTACTAATTTTCTTCGTACAACACCTTCTTTGTTATAATCTTCTTCAATATCGGAAGTTGCCCTTGATTCATTAGAACTCACTTCGAAGAACTCACTTGTTTTTCTTTTTTTTTGTTTTTGTACATCATTAATAAAAACCTACATAAATATACAAATAAATAAAACAATATGCATCGTTGAAAGGCGATATCATTAAAATAATTCATATAAAACGGAGTCGCAATATAATGGAGTAATCAAAAATATATAAATCTAATATTAAAGATCAAATATCTTGACATTTATAACCTGTTTCGTTCCATCCATTGTAGGTTCCTTCCAAGAGGATTCACTGGTTCTAATATTGAAATAATAAACTCTATCTGGATGACTCTTAGAACTGACAACAACCCAATTTTTCGGAAGTTTATGTTTTTTCATATTGAAAACAACAAACAAACATTACGATTACTCGTAAAACGTATTCGATCGAACGCGTTCATTTATTTCCGTATTATCAAATGAGGTTGAACACATGTTTCTTACGTATTACGTCGTTCCATATATTATCAATGAAAATAAAAATTCAATTATGACACAAATACGAACCTATCAAGATAAAGATTTAATACGGAATACGACGTTATGGCGGCGCACGAAATTTTGATAAATCATACATATACGTAGCGATACGTGAGATACATATGTAAGTAATACATATCTCTCAACGTCTCGTGTTTGAAAACGTAAGAACGTCATAATAAAAGTATTCGTACCGATTCGAACGTCATCGTCGGTACGAAAGTCACGTCCTATTGGTCGACTAACATACGTATCAACCAATCCTAGCTCAGAGAGTTATGGTCCAATCGCGCGTCAAGTAATAAGCACTGTGGTAACTCGTGGATTACTAAAGACGTAAAATGGCGCCATCTTTGAGTAGGTTGCGAAGCACATTGTTAGTCAAAACAATCGCCGAAATCGCAATCTATTTTTAGGTGGCACCCACCGAGCTACGGTACTTGACCGTTTTTCTCGGGCGTCGAAAAAAAGAACGGGCGGTAGGAGCGGTTAAACGCGAGCGACATCGAGTTTTCGGGAAAAGGTTCAACGACCTCTCTCTTTCTCTCTCTATCTCTCTATCTATCTATCTATCTGTCTCTCTCTCTCTCTTTCTCTCTCTATTTCTCTCATTCTAACTCTCTCTCTTTCTCTCTATATATATATATATATATATCTCTCTCTCTCTCCGTCTGTCTGTCTCTCTCTCTCTCTCTCTCTGTCCATCTCTCTCTCTCTTTCTCATAGGGTACACACATAGACAGCGTGCGTGTGACAAGAGTGCCCCGACCGGCCATGTTTATACCGTGGTGAATTTTGAGTAAACGCCGAGCCGAAATCCCACGAGTCGAGTTTTCCACGTGCGCCCGCACGACGATAGTCTCGCGTCCTATAGATCCAGGAAAGTGACACGTATAATTACGATATGGAATCCAGCGAGAGAGGTGAGTTTACGTGATTAAACGTGAAAATCGCGGCAATATTGAGAGCATCTGACACAAATCGACGGCCCCGGGGGGGCAATGGCAGTGTCAGGGTCGAAACGGAACTAGTTCAGTGACCGCATTCGCGCGATTCCATCCATTTATTTTCTACCTTGATACCCTTTATCTTTACTTTAGAACGTGATATATATCAAATAACATTTCCTTTCTAACCATTCGCGAACCTATCTTTCTCTTTCTCTTTCTCTTTCTCTCTCTCTCTCTCTCTCTCTTTCTCTCTCTCTCTCTCTCTCTCTCTTTCTCTCTTTCTCGGCGTTACTGCGTTCCGCGAGGACGAGAATCTCTTTCTCTTTTTCTCTTTCTCTCTCTCTCATTTTCTCTCTTTTTCTCTATACAGAAAAATTCTACTCTCTGTACCTGAATCTATGTCATGCGTTCGCATTTCACTTTTGAAAGCGACTGTACCTCTCCTCTCTCGTCGACTCTTTCTGCGTTCTTACTGACACACACCGAGCAACGTTTTACCGATCGTTTCTTTAAATCCCTCTTTATATATTATTTATATATATGTATATATATCTTTGTTTAGTTTTCTTCTTTCCCCTTTTTCTTTCATCAATCATCCATCTTCCTAGCTTTTTATATTTCTATCTATTTTGTTTCTAAATCGTCGATGTTATTTTATTCTATCTATTTATCTTTTTTTAATTTTCATCCTTTTTCTATGATCTCTTCGTTTAATTTATGTCTCTTTCTCTCTCTTATGGAACATCGTCTTTTCTTTCAAATTTCTTTACTTTCATTTTCTAAAATGTAAAATTAATGTAAAATAAGCGTCCTTCTCTTTCTATATTAGCACGAGGAGAACTCATATACTCTACTAACGTTGTGCTCTTGTGCCTATGAAAGACACGTGTGAGAATTTGTTATTGCCTCGACGAGTTTTCATCTGCCGTAAGGTTGTAACGTGGCGACACCTGTCGAGCGTTCGTGCACGCCCTACCTCAAGTTCCCGAGGATTAACCCTACCACTCTCTTCTCTTTTACGTATTTGCCCCTTTTATACTCCACCCTCTTTACTCGCTGACATGGCGGCCGACTGAATTCCAGCTGGTCGTAAGGAGAACCAATGTGATGTGATGTGATGTGCCTGTCTGTTTCTTTCTTTTCGTTCTTGCTCTTTTTCTTTTTTTAATTTTCTTGGTTTTTTAATCAAATGATTCCAAAGATAACAAATATGATTGTTATTATCGAACAATTTATAAATTTTATATAGGAACATTTTCGAGCGATTTAAAAATCTCTCTGTCTCTTTTCTAATTTTATAATGCAAAAAAGAATTTGTTTTTTTTTGCCTTCTTTCTTCTTTCGTTCTCGATCTTTTAAACCTTCTTATCTTTCTCAAACAGAATTCTTTTTTCCATTTCTAAAAAAAAGAAAGAAAGAAAGAAAGAAACAGAAACACGTTTCTCAACACTATAACTTCATTCTGTAATTTTCTATTCATATTATCTAACGATCTTCTATGCCATTCTATTGTTTTTTCTTTATTATTATTGCAAATTTTTATTCCAATCATATAATATTCGTACAATTGTCTCGGTCGATAAAGAAGATCGAAATAGAAAAATCGTCGGGTGTCAAAGCGAGCAAAGAGAGAAAAAAGAAAGAAAGAAAGAAAGAAAGAAAAAAGAAAAAAAACAGGAAAGATATATATTACTTTAACGTAGTATCTAATATTTGAACATTTGTTTCGTTGGAAAATCAAACGAATCAACTGTTGATGTGACTGAACACGTTTCAAGATGGCAGCCAGGCACAGTCTTATACCCGGTTAAGCTAAACAATTTCGGCGAAACTTCTTTTGTTCAGACATGAACAAACGTGAACTCTCGTCCCTCACGTCGCTCGTTATCCTTCATCTTTAATCCTCGTTCTTCCACCCTTCTTCCGTCATACTTTTTATTCTTTTTTTGCAATCCCTCTTCCCTCCTTCCTCTCTTAGTCTCTTCCTCGTTATATAAGTCCAAGGACGAGAGCTGTGCAGCTCTTATATATACCTATCCTTCTCTTTTTATTTTTTTTTATTTTTTCTTCTTTTTCTTCTTCTACCACCTTCCTTTTCTTTCCTTTTCTTTCTTACATACACGTATACATACGTACACATACACACACGTTCCTTCTTTGCTTCCCGTTTATCCTTCCTACCACAAATAACTTTTCGAGCCGGTAGAACTATCCTCTTGGAATCTTAATTCGCTATATAAAATATAGAAAGGAAGGAATATGTATATATATACACACACATACTTTTCAAAGTATATAAATAAATTTGAAAGTTCCTCCTTCTCTCTCTCTCTCTCTATCTCTGTCTTTGTCTCTCTGTCTCTTTTTCTCTCGCGTGATAATAATTAAACACGAGATTCGCATCGCGTGGGTGGTAGAAACTGTACAAGGATATACTTATACATCTAAGTACATATGTATGTATGCATGTACTCTCGCTTATTTAGATTATTTCGTGGAGTGTCCTCCTATCGTTCAGGATGTCCTGTAATTATTATGAGTCTCTCGTTCGAACTAATTCTACATAAAGAAAGAAAGAAAGAGCAAGCGAGAGTCGTGTTAGCGTGGGTTTAACATTTTTTCTTTTTTTCTTTTTTTTTCTTTTTTCTTTTTTTTTTTTTTTACCAGAGTTTGCTTGACTCGCGATAGAGGAGATAAGATTATCCTACCCGAGTCTCGGCTCGACTCGGCTCGAATCGACTCCACGATTTGTATGTTATTTTAAAATACTCGAAATGAAATTACGGTAACTTTTTTTTCTGTTTAAATACCTCTATTTTTTCTTTCTTTCTTTTTTTAAGATCACTTCGTTTTTTTTTAATATCCAAGACATTCGACAATGTCATTTCATATTCGTCGGATTAGATCGATTAGATCGCACTGAATTAATTAGATCGGATGGAATTAATTCGGACGAATTTTCTTGGCTGCTTTTCTTTGATTCTTTTTTTCTTCTTTTGCTTTTTCTTTTCTTCTTTCGTCGAAGATATGAAAGAAAATGCGTTGACAACAATGCACTAAGGTCGACAATGAATCATGATACGTTCTCGATGTAGGAATATAACGGGTTTATTGATCGCGGTTCGCTCGATCGTAGGCACTATACCGAAGCATATATAATTATGCAATCGTTACGCAATTCTCGCCAGGTTCTCATGGCAAGTGTTTGTCTCGACCTACTGACATTGGTCTGCTACAGAACGGGACACGCCTACTTGCAAACTTTCAAGGTTGCTAAGCTGTTCACGCTTCGACGATCCTTTCCACTTCTTTTTTTGCTTTTTTCTCTCTCTTTTTCTTTTTCTTCTTCTTCTTCTGTTTCTCTTTCTCCTCCTCTTCTTCTTCTTCTGCTGCTTCTACTTCTACTTCTACTTCTTTATTACCTCCTCCTCCTCCTCCTCCTCTTTCTCCTCTTCCTTTCCTCCTACCCTTCACTTCTTTCCTCTCCTACTTTTTTCAATTTCACGCGAGCTGATCCTTGCTCATGGATGAAAGGATGAATAAATTCTTTCCAAGATATTTCTCATTGTAATTTCTTACATGTAATACAGAATGGAATTTTTTAATTCAGCAAATATTAATGACGATGATGTTGTTCTGGAAATTATTTTTCTTCAAAATAATTTTGCGCAGTACGTAGGCGCGTTCGTATTTGTGTGCGTATTTATCTATTTATGTAGGACAAGTTTTGTTATATATTTTTTACTGATATCAATCCGTCAGTTTTTGAAGCTTAAGTTTAAAACAAAATAAGAATTAAAACAACGTAAATGTAAAATAATAAAAGAACGTCATGACGATGAACGTATGAAAATATCTTTTTCTTTTTTTTTTCTTTTTCTTTTTCTTTTTCTTTTTCCGAAAAAAATGTACACACTGATATCTACACAATATTTAGGAAAAATGTAATAATACAGTTTTTTAATTTCATTTTCAGTAATCACAATTTAATTCATTAGAGTTTTTTGAAGCATTTAAATCGTAAAATTATAAATACCAATGAAAGTATGAAAATATTTGTTTGAAATATAATAGATATTGTCAATGTTTGAGAACACAAATTTAATAATAAATTATGAGAGAAACAGAAAATAAAAAAATTAACCATTTATAAATAATATCAAGAATATTTCAATGTTTCCATTTTTTCAATGTTCCATCCTGTATAACATCTACAAATTTATCGAGAATCGTTCGAAACCTTTTCTTAATAATTATTTCGATCGACAACATCGTCGATTTTATGAAAGAAAATATAGGACTCTCTTTTCGATAGTCTTATTCGATAGGAAGCCTTGATGTTAAACCATGGAAAATTTCTCCTTGAGTTTTCACTCCTTTTCCTTTTTTTTTTCTTTCTTTACATATATACTATCTTTTCTTCTTCTTTCCTTCACTTTTTCTCTTTTACGTGTTCAACATACCATAACGTACTCGTTCCACAACGATTATTATCGCACGAAATTATAGAAAAGTTTCTTAGGCATTCGCAAAATTTCAAATATTATTTACAATATCATACTACAGATCATATATTAGAATAATAATTTATATTATATTTTTGTCATTTCTAATTTATATTATTATAATATTATTAGAAACATGAAATGTTATTATTTTGTACGATTCAGAAATATGTATATGTATATATACATATCTACATTGACATATATTAAATGAAATATTAATATAATGAGCAATTAAATATTATTAATTATTATTAAAAGAATATTGAATCTCAAGTTTTCTCATATTTTTAACGATAATCTTTGCGGAAAGTGTTCTCTCGGTGGAATTAAAATGGACGAGATCGTGTTGCATTCCATGTAACCTTGGGCGAAAAGCTATTTCTCTCTCTCTCTCTCTCTCTCTCTCTCTCTCTCTCTCTTTCGAGCTCTTTTTCGCTCTCTCTTTCTCTCTGTGTCACTTTAATTAAACGCGTTTGATAATTACCGCCGTCGGCGTCGTGGACGCAATACATCGTTGCGTATGTTGCTAGGAAAGCCGCTAAAATCACTTCGAATAATCCTACAAAGTGCATTGAAAACAGCATCAAATGTTTCTTTACGAATACTAAAATTATTTTATCATTCATCCAACGAATACTACCTATACGGTTCATTATTAAAATTAATCATAAAAATGACTTAAAAAAGAAACAAAAAGAGAGAACCATGAAATAAAATAGAAACATTGAAAACTAACAAAAACCATCGTATTGTATTTTATTAAAAAACAAAAAAAATCATAAATATCGAATGGGGGCAAAAGTTTTTAGATGTTTTTTTTTTTTTTTAAAACAATTGCCTTTTTCCAAACCTTTCAGATCCATTTGTTTTGTTTTATTTGATTTTTTTCGGATTGTAAAACTAAAAGTCCCAATTATAAAACTGCAAACTTTGAAGCCAAGCTTAAAATAACTCGAAGAAGATTACATAATCGATTTTTAAGGTCACCTAGGAACTTTTGATTTATCCTATACAAACATTTATCGTAGATCGTCCATCTAATATTTGCATACGATTTAAAAAAAGAAGAATAGGGAGAGGGAGAAAGAGAAAAAGAAAAACAGAGAATTTAAAAACATCCTGAAATAATATTATCGTACATTTCGAACAAAAAAATAAATAGAATTGAATATAAACATAGATCACAAATTCATTATCTGACGTAACAAAAAATTTATATATAGATAAAAGTTATAGAATGTTGATAACAAAGGGAATAAGCATGACTATTCATAATAAACGAATACATGTATACGTACACATCTACATACATACACACACAAATATATATATGCATCCTACGTTAAATAAAAATTTAAAAGAAGAAGTGAACTTTAAAAATACGGACGAGTTACGATAAAGGCCGCGTTACAGAGGCTGCCTACACGATAAGGTAACGCCAGTAAAGCAACTGTGAAAGAATACATTGGGTATATACGTGTGATAATATATTACACGTACCTGTGTATTAATACGTATAAACATACAACATACATATATAAATATATCCCTATGTGTATGTGTATATATATGTGTATGTCAATGTTTTTGTATATATACGTTCTTTTAACGCTTGGATTCCGTTGACCGACGACGGTCATGATAGGCCATTCTTGTTTTCAGCGGAAATTTTTTTATCTATTCGACTTTCTGCTCGACAAACTACGAAGGGCATGAATTACAAACCTTATTCTTGACTCTCTCTCTCTCTCTCTCTCTCTCTCTCTCTCTCTCTCTTTCTCTTTTTTAGTGAGTTTTTCTTTCAAGTTTGTTTATTTATCTATCAAAGTGAACCATGAGTCTCTATTAAACATACATATATCTATATACATGTACGTCATATGTATATATATATATATATATATATATATATATATATATATATCAACATTTTAAAAGGACAAGCTTTCGTACCGTTAAACGTAAAGAATTATGTATAATATGTATGTACATATATGCATATACATATATGTATGTAGTTAGCATGGCGAGCAAAGGTCGCTTGGTTTATCGGCGCGTATCTTCTCTTTTATTCTAAAACGGAAGGTATTATTGCTTCAGTATGTACATACATACATACATACATACATACATACATACATACATACATATATATATATATATATATATATATATATATATCGATGATTTAAAAGTAGAAGTTCGTCCTCATATTTTTCATTACACTCGAAGAGAATTCGCGATAAGCTTTCATCGAATTAGAAAATGGTGGTAGGGCATCGATCGTTGAGTTTAGTAGTAGGTTGGGGTGCTCTTGTAGGGAGGGTGGGTAGTGGGGGTGTGGAACAGAGAGAGAAAGATAGAGAGAGGAGAGAGAGAGGGGGAGGGAAAAGAGAGTGGGAGCAAGTGCATTTTAAGTGCAAGCGAGGCCAACCCTATGCAATTGGTTGGAAAGCGAACCGCTTCGTTGGAGGGGAATCACTTGGATGGTAGAGAAAGATGGAAGATGCTAAAGAGAGAAAGAGAGAGAGAGAGGAGGAGGAAAGGGGTAGCAGTAGTAGTAGTAGTAGTGGGGAGGGTGGAAGACTAGAGGAAAGAAGGGCAAAGAGGAAGCCGAGTGCACAAAGCAGACATATGGGTCAATGTCGGGACACTCCTGTGTACTGTTTAGCACGATTCACCTAGTGACCTACTTGTCATCCTTCTCTTTCTTTCATCTTTTCTATATTGTTTCTTTCTCTTTCTCTCTCTCTCTCTCTCTCCTCTCTCTCTCTTTCTTCTCTCTCTTTCAGTCTCTTTTTCTACTTCTTTCCATCTAATTATCTATCTACAGTTAGTGTAAAAAGTATTCGTAAATCCTTTATAATTTTTTATTATATATTTAGTATATTTTTTATATAGTATATTTATTAGTATTTGTTTTATATATTTAGATGTATAGTATATTTTTTAATTATTTTTTTATCGCGTATATATATGTATATATAATTTTTTTTTGTATATAAGAAATATATATATTGAGAGAGAGAGAGAGAGAGAGAGAGAGAGAGAGAGAGAGAGAGAGAGAGAGAGAGAGAGAGAGAGAGAGAGAGAGAGGAATTATATAAAAATATGTGGAATGGAAAATAAAATTGTAATGTTGTTTATATGGAAAATTATAATTGGGTGTGTGATGTACTATTGTCGTATTATTTTGAAACGTATAAGAGTAGTGTTATATTGAAAAATTGTATGATTACAAGAAGGAATTTTATATTTATGGAAAATAATTATTATCCATGTTATATATTATTATAATTTTTATAATATATTAAAAACAGGCAGAATATATGAAAAAAAAAAACAAAAAACAAAAAAGAATACATACATATATATATATATATATATATATATATATATATATATTATATACAACGAAGAAATAAATATTTAAAGAAAATTATAATTTATATGCATTATTCTTTAATTCTTATAACGTATAAAAAAATAATTTATAAACAAATAATAAAATGTATTCATAGAAAACTACTATAACGAATATACGAATACTTTTTACATTCACTGTATCTTCTCTATTCTAGCTACCTCCGACTCGTGTCCCGTAGACTCGTCGCATGTTTAGAATTCAAAATAGCGCAGGTGCGCCATTTTATTCTGTGTATGTGTCTCTATGTAAAGTTGGCCCAGTTATAAAACGTTGTAAGCTATTTTTTTTTTTTTTATTTTATTTTATTTGTTTTTCTATTTGCTTTTTCTTTTTTTAAATATATGTATCTACGTATAGAAAGAACAACCGAATAACTTTTTTTATATCCTATAAAATCGAACAAACGAACACGTTTATATCATAGACGTATAAAATAATTAATTTTGTGATCTATCTTTTTGTTTTTCAGGTGAGTTTAAGCGTGTCATCGTCTTTACGAACGATCGATCAATCACAACGTTATTAATACGTCCTGCTACCTTGTAAGTAACTATTTTTACGATCCAAGTAATCTTGAAAGTGTTCATTGTCTATTAGATTATCTTATAATAAACTACCTTTTAACAAAATTAAAAAGGAAAATAAAAAATAAGAGATAATAACAAAAAAAAAATAAATAAATAAATAAGTAAGTAAGTAAGTAAATAAATAAAAAGAACAGAGAATAAAATAGAGTTACGTTCAGAATTATTATGCAAACTGAAACGAACGTTACTCGTTATTGAAATAACGATGATAAATAAATCATTTAGAGAAAATTATTGTTCTATTTTGAGATCATTAATAATATATGTATGTGTGTTACGATGTATATAGATATACACGTATATACATATACATATGTACTTCTTTCTCGATGAAAAACGAGTGGAATGTGCGTTTACGATTACATACATACGCACACTTACACGTGTATCTGAATAAAATTGTATTTAGGCCGTTGCGATCTGGTTCTTTCAAACGTAATATGCGCATACACTAACGATGTCCATGGTACTCGTTTCATATCATTGTGTTTGGATTTTGATTAGGCTTACTTAGGTTTCTAAAAAGGTCAGACCTTTTTAAAAATCCAATACCGATTGGAATTCAAACGTTTTCATTTAAAATCAATTAAAATCGTCAATGACAAGCGAAATCTAAAGAATGTTCGTTCTTTATGTTTTCCTTTCTTTCTTTTTTATTTTTATTTTTATTTTTTCCCGTCTCGCTCATATTTTAAACGTTCCTTTGGAAATATTATGATTTCATTACAATTCTAAACGATTACAAAAGAAAGAAACAAGCAGTGATTTCTTTAAAATGATATACGATACAAATAAAAGTTCTTTGTTCTTTCTTTCTTTTTTTATTACTCAAATTTCGTAAGAAAAAAAGAAAAAGAAAGAAAGAAAGAAAGAAAGAAAGAAAGAAAGCTCCTTTCGATTTCTTAATTCGAATCGAACAATTGAAAACAAAAAAAAAATTGATTTATTTAACGAGGAATGAAATACGAGTGAAAATTCTTTAACATATTTTCTTCTTCGTTAGATAATTCTAACTTTTCAATAAAAATTCTCCGTTTCTTCAAAAGTTTAGAGACGACTTAAAAATGTATCTTTCCAACGAGATATAAAATACGAATGCAAGTTCCTCTTTTCTCTCCTTTTTTTTTGTTATTCGAAATTTTGCAGAACAAAAGAAAAGAAAAAGGAAAAAAGAATAACAAAAAAAAAAGAAAGAAAGAAAATGAAAAGAAAGGATTGTCTCGATTCGTTTGAAAAAAATATAAGAGAAGAAGAGCGTGGCTTGGGCTACGTCGCAATGCGACGAAATTATGCGTCGACCTTGACTGTTTTACTCGCCTTTTCTCGTCGTCCCCACTCGGAAAGCCGATTGATCATCCTTCTCTCGTCTCGTTCCTTATAAACGAGCATTATTTATAACGCGATGCGTGCATGCGCTCGCTAGCTAACTCGCGTTAACGTGGTTGATCATGCATACGACCGGCCGACCGACCGACCGACCGACCGACCGACCGACCGACCGACCGACCGACAGACAGACAAACAGACAGACCGATCAACCAACCAACCAACCAACCAACCGCCATCTCGATATCTCTCTAGCCTTTCTGAAGCTTCCATAACTCATGCAGCTTGCTTGCATTTAATGACACATCGCGTAAACGTGCGACTGAGATAGGAAATACGATATAATATATCTCTGCCATCCTTTTTATTATATTAATCATCAGCATGTTCTAAATGATCTGATTAAAATTTCTTTTCTTCTTCTTCTTCTTTTTTTTTTCTTTTTCTTTTTTATTCTTCTTTTTTTTATTCTCGACTATGAAACAGATAAGACGGAGGATAATTGTATATAATGAAATTATATTGATTAAAATAATAATCGTTATATATCATCGAATATACTCTCTCTCTTTCTCTCTCTCCCTCTTTTTCTCTTTTCTTTCTCTTTTTCTTTAGAAGTAGGATTATATCATTGAAAATTATTTATAATTGATTTTATGAAATTGAAAAAAGAAAATAATCGAACGAGTCCACGACATATTTTTTTTAATTCCTTCTCTCCGGTTTTAATACATGGCTTTTGGAAGATTAAAAAGAAGAATCTAATAGTCTTACGTTCATATATGTCGTCTAAAGAATATTAGAAACGTGACGATATTGTATATTAAAATTATTACGATTAACTGCGTCAAATTAGAAAGAAAAAAAAACAAAACAAAGAAGTAAACAAGCTTATCGGAATATTTCTTAGCAATTGTTCTCTCATCTACTATCGATTTTCGAAAATAAAATAAAAAAAAAACGAAGTAAAAAATACAAAAATAAAGCAATGGTCTCTCCCTTTCGAGTAACTCACTACAAGAGCTATATATTTTACTTATATATATACGTCGAACAAACGGTATGTCGTTTCTCCGTTTATTAGGATTCAAACGAGCGATTAAGAGCTAAAAAAGAGAGAGACAGACAGACAGAAAAAGAGAAAGAGAGAGAGAGAGAGAGAGAGAGAGAGAGATTTTTTGAGTGTTCACGCGTGAACAATAGCCCGTCTGATTGGTGCCTGCTTTAGAATTAGAAACCCGAATTTTGCATTGTGCAAAGCCACGACCAGACGAAACAGCTGCAGCTAAAATTTTTTTCTTTTATTTTCTCTCTCTCTCTCTCTTTTCTTCCATCTTTTTCCTTTTCTCAGTCAACCCCCTCCCCCCCATCTACTAGCTAGCTTCCTTCTTTTAGACTTCTTCTTCCTCTTTGTCTTTTTCTTCCTTCGTTTTTGTGTTCGATTTTGAAAGACAAAAAAAAATGTAAAAAGAAAAGAAAAAAGAAACAAGAAATTTCTCCTGTCGAAATTTTGACTTCCGTTGGCTTTTTCATTGCTTCTTCCTCTTCTTCTTCTTCTTCTTTCTTCTTTTATTTTTTTTTGTTTGCTTCTTTGTTTTATTTTTTAATAAAAATACACGCATTCGATCCACGATAAATGTCGTAGAAAACGAGTTGACACGAAGAACACAGCGTGGCAAGTAGAAACGGAATCGCATGTACGGACTTACTGTTCTGAGTATATGTAGGTGGCTGACCTTGACGACGACTACTTATGACCGATCCACGCGCAGACGCGGAAAGAAAGACTCTCGGCAGAAAACTGCGAGAGGAGAGATCCTATCTAAATATATACGTGTGTACACGAGCGAGAGAATTTCGATGCTAAGATTAAAAAATAAAAAAGAAAACAAAAAACAAAAAAGAAAAGAAAATTATATTTTTACGAGAACTCCATGACGTTTTTCTCTTTCTTTCTTTCTTTCTTTCTTTCTTTCTTTCTTTCTTCTTTTTCCCCGTTTTTTTATTTTCTTATTTTTTCTTTTTTTCAATTTATAAACGATCGAGATATTTTGGTGATATCATTATTAATAATAATAATAATAATAATAATAATAATAATAATTCATCCTATATAAGGCACACACGTGCAGTAAAATGATACGTGAATTGATTCCAAGTACAGTGAACTGATCTATACTGAGATCAATTTATATAAACGCTCTCTCTTTCTTTCACCCTCTTTCTCGTTAAATGAAATTGTACGTGTTATTATCTTTGTATCGATAATTATATTCTTGTGTTTGCATCGCTACCATTCAGAAACATCGACTGCTGTAAACGTATATAGATAAAAGTGAAATTATAGTAAAATTAGATAATATAGTAAAACGCTTAGATTAGAATAAAATAACGAAACTGATCTATACGTATATAGACGGATATTTCGTATGAAAAGTTAAACGCGCAGAAGTATTACAAAAAGGAAAACAAACGCAAAAGAGAAAAAATAGGATGAAGCGGTCAATTAGCTCGACAATATTTGTGTTGTGTTTACATTATTAATTTTACGTCGCAAGTATTATGAATTGATCCTCACCAGATAAAGTTTGCTGCATACGAAGATGATCCTTCTTAAAATATAAATATATATATATCTATATACTTACATATACATATATCTAGATTTAGATATAAATATGTATATTATAGAATTATTAATAAAGTTAATTAATTAATTTCTCGAATGACGAAGAGCTACGAGACAGACGATGTTGACACGATCGAAGACAGAGTAATACTGAGGGATTGTATTCGCAAACGACGAACTCGGGGTCGAAAGCACGAGCCTCTGTTTTGTTTACGTCTAATGTAAACTCTTAGGTCGTTACACCGAGATACATACTCTTGATTTTACTTTGAAAGACCGACTGGATCGCGTTCGTACTAAAAAAATAATTCAGCTAAATTATCGAATTATATCTTGAGATTAATATCTCGTTAATATTTTCTTAACTTTAAACGTTTTTTATAATTAAAGATATTTTCCTATGTACATACATACATACATATACACATACGTGTACATGTGTGTGTTTTTATATTATGATATTGCAAAAATATCGTTATATATAATGTGTAGAAATGAATTTTCTTTTTCGATAATAATAACAACAAAAATTGCATCATTATGAATGCACTTAAAAATGATATTATTCGTAAGCCAATATACAAATGGATTAGTTCGACATATGATCAAACTTCTCTCTCTCTCTCTCTCTATATATATATATATATATATATATATATATATATATATATATATATATATATCACATACATATATCTCTGTCTCTCCCTTCTTCTCATCTCTCTTTTTATCCCTCTACTTCACCGTGCTCAAGCGGCAGCATTAAAAAAGAGAGAGGGAGAAAGACAGACAGACAGAAAGAGAGAGAGAGAGAGAGAGAGAGAGAGAGAGAAAGGGTGGGAGAAGACGACTCACCCGTTTCGGCCATGCACTAGAACTTGACTCCTAAGCTCGCCGACGGCAATGTAATGCAAGCTCTCTTTCTCTCTCTCTGTTTCACACATACATACATTCACATATTCCCTTACTTCCTTTCTCTCTCACTCTTCCTCTCTCTTTCTTTCTCTCTTTCTTTCTCTCTCTTCCTTTTTTCACTGCATCGACGTATACAAGTTCGTTGTTAAAAGAATATAGGCACATACAAACGCGATCATCGAGAAATGTACTGCACCAAAAGTTTGTTTCAACGATTTTAACCGAGAAAAGGAATAAACGAGAAATGAGAAAAAAGATGAAAATTTAAGAAAGAATAAAAAAAAAAAAAGAGAGAAGAAACAGAAGGACTGTGCAAAAGGACGAATAAAGGAGAGGCACGGGTATGTAAGGAATAAAATGAAAAGGGAAAGACAATGTGACAGATAAAAAGTAAAGGACGATGGAGAAAGATAAAAAGATGAGAGCGGCTGGAGAGGGCTGTAAAAAAAGGAAAAACAATGCGAAAGATAAAAAGTGATAGACCATATAAAAAGATAGAGAGAGAGAGAGAGATGGAGAGAGGATGTAAAAGGTGAAAAGATACGGACAATGCGAGAAATAAAAAGGGTGGGAGAGGGATAGAAACAGTATGAAAAAGATAAAAAGAGAGAGACAGAAAAAAAGAAAGAAAGAGAGAGAGAGAGAGAGAGAGAGAGAGAGAGAGAGAGAAGGACAATGCACAAAGATAAAAAGTGAAAAACATTGGGTGGTGAGGTGGGAGAAAAAGGAAAAAGAAGACGGAACTTTAACAATAGATCAAGGAAAGTTACATACTTCGAAATTAATAAGGCACAAAAAAAGAAAGGAGAGGAAGGAAAAGGAAAACAAAAAAGAATATATATATATTAAATGAGAAAAATAGTTGAAAAGGATTAGAAAGAAAGAAAGAAAGAAAGGATTAGAAAGAAATAAAGCAAGTTCGAGAAAGAAAAAAACAGAGAGAAAAAAGAAAAAGGTAGTAAGAGTAAGAGTAAGACAGACAGAGAGAGAGAGAGAGAGAGAGAGAGAGAGAGAAAGACTGAGAGAGAGAGAGAGAGAGAGAGAGAGGAGCGTGGGCGTGCAAGTAGAGACGGAACGTTACTAGTCGGGCGGGACTATGGCTCGTTTCTTCCCCTCCTCTCGTTCGTCCTCGCAATTCCCTCCTCTTCTTCGTCCTCTCCTCCTTCTTCGCTACCTTCTCCTCCTCCACCTCCTCCTCTTTCTCCTCTTCCACCATCGGCCTCCATGCTCACGCTCACATGCAACACCAGAGAGGCAGACCGGCCGGCTAGCACTCGGGTGCCTTTAGCGCCGTGCATCTCCGAGTCAGTCAGTCGGTCGGTCGGTCGCTCGGTCGGTTCGCTCGCTCGCTCCTACGAACGCGAGTGTTTCCTTTTTCCCTCCTCCTCCTCCTTCGTGTCTAATATTTCGTTGTTTAATGTGTTAGAAAGGTATCAATACATATATTTTATATATATATATATATATATATTTATATGTACGTATATATATATATGTATGTATGTGTGTATGTATGTATACAAAATGTTTGCATATGTGTGCGTGTAAATACGTTTATAAGTAATTGACAAGATTATTTTATTACGTTAATCGAAGAAATTTTCTTTATATTCGATTATAGAAAATACTTTGCGATTCTCTAGATTCGGATGCTGTGTATAAATTCTATTCGTGTCTATCTTTTTCTTTCTCTGCGTTGCGTGTGTATGCGTATCTCTCTTTCTCTCTCTTTTTCTCTCTACGTGTCTGGGTGTGCGTAATACGTGTTGTTTTTTTTCGATGCAGTAGTCACGGTCAATCGAAAAGATTTCGTCGACTTTAATCGTGAGATATCGGTGTGCGTGCGTGCGTGCGTGTGTTTTTATTTTTATTTTTTTTTATTTTTTTTACTTTTTATCAAGTTACATATATTTATTTCATTTCTAGAATGATCATTTGTTAGTCTCGTTCCTTCTTTAGGAAATTAGGAATGAGGAGATGAGATATGGAAAGGATGATATTAATTAATATACGACAGAAAGAGAGAGAAAGAGATATGTGTAACGACGAAGTGCATCCTGATTGGATATGTCCTATCTAGAACGAACTTTCGCGTGACAGTGAGCTGTCTTTTCTCTTTTGAATATTTTTTTTTTCTTCTCTTTCTTCTCTCTCTCTCTCTCTCTTTCTCTCTTTCTCTTTCCTTCTCTCAAGAAACTTCGCGAACGTCGCGTGTACGTTCAAAGATAATTTGTAAGATGCTCGCACGATCGTCGCGATATATAATATGTAAGCAATTTGAGATGATTCTCTTTCAAAGCGTTAACTGACACGTTCGGTGTACTTCGAAATCCTTTTATGTCGTTTACTCGAATCGAAAAGGAAAAAATAAAAATAAAAATAAAAAAAAAAAAAACAAGAAAGAAAAGAACGAAATAAACATCACGAGACAATTTTACAATCTTTGCAATCATCTGACATTACGTTCGTTACGTTTTTCTTTTTTATGGTTTTCTCGGAATTCAATCCAAAAAAGCATACGTAAGTACGTACATACGTAAATACATACAAACAAAGGTGTAGAATCTTTTCGAAATTTCTCTCGAGTCAGGAATTACAAAATTTTAATGAATCTTATCGATTTACCGAATGATACATTGATAAATTACATTATATTGTATAATATGATATAATACAATGTATCAGTGTGATTAGATCGATCAGATGATCGTTTCTATCGGATGATTTCTGTCATTTTCTTTTTCGATTCATTTTCCGGGCGGATTTTCTTTATTTTTGGGAGATTGGAAGTTGCTTGAGTTGGCCGAATGAAACGAAAGAAGAAAACCAATGAAAACAAAGAAAGAAAAAAAAAAGAAAGAAAAAAGAAAATAAACCGAGAAAGGGAGTAAAGCATAGGGAGAGAGAAGCTCGCGCCTGGTTACTTCCATTCGCGGCATTTTGCGACGTGCATCTTGCTTCGCGAAGGCGAAGTAACGACGATGGCGAACACTACTGCTACAATATCAGTAGCAGTAGCAGTAGCAGCAGTAGTAGTAGTAGCAGTAGCAGCAGCAGCAGCAGCAGCAGGAGCAGCAGTAGCAGTAGCAGTAGCATGGCGCACGTGTGTTGCGCATTCTACGATCCGATTGGTTAAAATGCAAGTAACCTTCGCGGATAGTTGAGGCTCGTTGTTTAAAATCAATGCTCTCGGATGACATTCAACGTGAGTCTCACGCAATGCCGTACCTTCCAATCGTATATCGTTTAAATTCTTTCTTTTTATATTTTTTTTCTTTTTCTTCTTTTCTTATTAATCAATTTTTTCCGTTTTCTTTTCTTTTCTTTTCTTTTTCTTAGCGTGACTTTGTGACGTTGTTATAAAAAATTTGTTCTAATTGATAAGAGATTACGTGTGCGTATATACGTGTGTGTATCTGTGTGTTTATATGCGTGGTCGTTTTCAAGAATGCAATGGAATAAGTTGCATATTATACGTGTCGATTTTTCTTCAATTATATTCTCCTCATAGAGATCATCCCCATAGTTTCCATCGATCGTCGTCAGGAATCATTGTGGATTATCACGATACGTGATCGTACTTTCTAGGATAGACGTTTGATACTTCCTCGTCGACTGTCTGGAATCTTAACGATGCAGCAGCAAAAGGGCCGCTTGTGATCGTTAGGTATATTTGTTTGTTCCTTTTTTTTCCCTTTCTTGTTTCTCTTTTTCTTCTATCAGTCGCATCCTCTGATCTTCTTCGTAGTAAAGTCGATCGTTTGTTCGAGTTTTAATTCGAATACATTTTTATCGAATATTACATACGTATTCCATATGTTCCTTCTCGTTAATTCATTCGAAATGATCGAGAAATAATAATTTAAGAAATAGTGAATATCGTTGAAAAAAATCTCTGCTATTGTAGGAAAATTTAATTGATTAGAAGTTATCGCGAAATAGTGACTTTCAGACGATGACAATCTTTGTAAAGGATCTTCTAAAATTTTGTAGACAAATTTAGTAGATTAAAATCGATCAAGAAGATGACTTTCGAAAGGTTGAAAATTTTTGAAAAAAAAATCTTTGAGATAGTACATATAATAGGAACATATAATCGAGTAGAAATAATCGGGATGAAAAATCTTTGATCAAAAAAAAAAAAAAGAGAGAGAGAGAAAAGAAAGAAAGAAAAGAAAAGAAAGGAAAAAAATCCTCTGACATCGTAGAAAAGAATTAATCGATTTAGAGATGATCAAGAAAGTGACTTTTGAAAGGATAAGAATCTTTGGAAAAAAAATCTGAAAAATTAGCAAGAAAATTTCATTCGTTAAAAATGATCCGAGAGATAGAGTAATTAATTTTGGAGGAGAAGAGAGAGGAAAAAAATGAAGGAAAAATTTGGAGAATTTTATAATAACAAAAATATACGAGCTTGAGATAAAAAAGAAAAGGGTATCGGGAGATTCTCTCTCTCTCTCTCTCTCTCTCTCTCTCTCTCTCTCTCTCTCTCTCTCTCTCGTTGTCGTCGAAAAGAAAAAAGAGAGACAGAGAAAGAGAGGGAGAGAGGAGAATATCAGGCGTGCAGTCTGGCCAGCTCGTTGCCAAATTCAGTCTAGGTCGTTTCTGCGCAGTTCCCTCGAGGTCAGACGAGAACAGAGCATATCACGTCGATGTAGATATATTTTCCGTCGCGTAAAACGCGTATTCTCAGTGCGGAAAAATATATTTTGTTCGTCTTTGTATCTGTCTCTCTTTCTCTCTCTCTCTCTCTCTCTTTCTGTTTCATTTCTGTTACGTATACATCGTCGATAAAAGGATATACGTCAGTTGTTGAAATACACGATTCTTTTTAACACGAGGAGTTTACTTGCTAGCCTCGCCCACGCTGGATACGATGAACTTTTGATGTGCTTGAAGTCTCGTCGAGACACCCGTTAGATATCGATCTGCCTTCCGCCATGGGACTACGACGACTGCCGTCGTGGCGGCGTAGACTCTCGGTATTAACCTTGAACTTCAACCTCGGCATTGACGGTAGTGGTGGTGGTGGTGGTGGTGGTGGTAGTAGTGGTGGTAGTGGGACGCCAAAGACGTTCTTTCATTTCGAACATAAGAATGATCTATTGGAATGATCGATTAAGATTTTCGAATATTTTGGTATTATGTCATCGTTCTTAATTACGAGAAATCACTTGTTGATATAATTTCATTAATTCAGCTGTAACGATATGCAATCAGCTGATTGTTTTTTCTGATATATAATATTATATATATATATACACATACACACACACATATATATACGTTATACATTTTATTATATAGTATTATCATATGTGACATAATTTATATATAAATATATATACACACACACATAAATATATATATATATATATATATATATATATATATATATAGAGAGAGAGAGAGAGAGAGAGGTGGGGGGTATATGATATAGGTGGATTATTATAGCAAGGATAAAAAGGAGAGAGAGAGAGAGAGAAAGACTATAGAGAAAAGTGCACGGTTCATAGAACGTATCGATAAAAGTTTAACTCGCACGTGTTCACTGCGAAAAGGAAGATTAGACGTTCGCTCTTCTACGATCGTGTCAATGTAAAAGAACAATGCTTATGTAACATGCGAGAGCTGGTAATTATATCGGTGCTCACGTTCGTCCACATGTGCCTTTTTCACTCTTTCTATTCTATGCACATCCGCATCGAACGACACTGTTGCGCACAGCATCGACGAGTCAGAGAATACCATTCATTCCCTGTACATACGTGTATATACGTACATATATACATACATAAATAAGTATATAGATAGATACAGTATAAATATATACATATCTATGTATTATATTACGTACGATATAAAACGTGTTTCTTAGCTGAGAAAAGTAATTAATAAATTAGATTAGGTATTTATTGCGATAAAATTAAAAAAAAAAGAAACAAATAAAAATAACAAAATAAATAAATGACTGCCATTAGTATTAGTTAATAGTAAAATATAACATTCATATTCTAAAAACTCCTTAATTGACTCAGAAAAAAAAAGAAAAATACAAAAGAATCGTCCAAGTTCTATCTAAGTGCATATGTAAACTAGTATGTTTCTTTCTTCTTTTATTATATATATATTTTTCTCTTTACAACGTTTTACCAACGGTTCTAAGTACATATGTATAATTAACTCAAGGTTAATCGTTGTCTTACGGTCATAAGTTATGGCTTCGAGACGTTGGACCGTGATGAAGATTATGCTACCAGCTCATTTATGTTTCTGACTAATTAGGTTGGGTCTTTTCTTTCTCTCTCTCTCTCTCTCTCTCTCTCTCTCTCTCTCTCTCTTTTTCTTTTTTTTCTTTTAGCACATTAAAAATTTTTCGTCAGATTTATCCTTATAATCCGTCCTTTTCTCTTCCCTCAGAAAGATTCTTTAGAAAATTTAACGAAGAACGAACTCGAATGACAATTTATTATTATTATTACTACTATTACTATTATTATTTTTATTATTAATCGTACTCGTATTAAGGAACGAACCAAAGAGATTAGAACAGTGCAGTGAATTATCCGTATACCAAATTGATACCAAAAGTTTAGTGAAAATTTACCAACTTATGTGAATGTGTGATGGTGTTCGCCGCAACGACGAAGAAAATAAACGTGTTTTGAAAAAAAAAGAAAAAAAAAAGAAAAAAGAAAAAAAAAGAGGAGAAAAGAATACATGAAAATAAAAAGAAAAGAAGGAGACAAAAAAGAGATAAGAGGAAAACAAATAAACAAATAAGTAAATAAATAAATAAATAAATAAATATAAGGGATATTGAAAATGAAAGATTGTTGAGATAACAAAAGAAAGGAAAAAGGATAAAGTGTGGTTGAGTGTTTGTGTGTGTGTGTATTCAAAGAAACGTGTTGGGAGACAAGAAGAACCATCAAGATGATGAAGAAGGAGAAACCTATGATGTCCGTGACGGCCATTATCCAGGGAACGCAAGCTCAACATTGGGCACGCGGTAACACCTGTACGTACAATCTAATCGACAATTATTTTTTGTTTTTCTTCAATTTCCCTTTTTTTTCTTTTTGTTTCTCTTTTTTACTTTTTTTTAGAGTCCTCTGTAAGCAAGAAAAAAAATATTCATATATATACATATCTGTCTATGATATAAATTAACGTGTCAAGTATGACTCAATATTTCATTTCAAGTGACACATCTCAACGGAATGATGATCTTTCTTAATATTTTTTTTTTTTTTTTGGTAATATCGACGTGAATACAAGCATACAAATTTTGCTAAAAAGACTTTGCTAATATTTATCTTCTTATAAATATATTTTTCTTGTTGATGATACGTAGCTCAAAAAGAAAAAAGAAACGAGAAAGAAAACAAAAAAAAAGAATTAGTTTGTTTTAACATCGAGAAAATTTTTCAATACGAACACGTTCGAGATAGTATTATATGTATACACATTCGAAGGTGAACTCGAATCGCGAATACTCGCAAATAATAATAATTAACGCCTTTTAACGCGAGACAAGTGATTAGCGGCATTCCCAAGGCTCTTCTAACAATAAGTCGATGTTTCTCGCTTTGTCTGATTAACTTCTACTTATCTACTTACATGTTATTTATATATATATATATATATTTTACTGATATATATATATACATATATATATATAAAAGAAAAAGAAATAGAAATAGAAAGCACGAGAAAGAAATATTGTTTTCATTCGGTAAATGATTTCCTGTTAGATCGATGAGATTGATTTGAATATTTACATCGATGAAATCACGAATTATCATCGTTAAAGGATTCTCTCCTTTTCTTCCAGTGAGAAAATCGAAAGGTTCTGTCTTACACGTACGAACGTGTAACTCTTAACGCAACGCGTTGTTTCCAAATGACTCACCTAATCGTTTCTGCGGGTCGACTGATAACAGACGATATATACGCATGTTTATATACAGGATTAAACACTTAACCTAGGTATACATATTCAATGACTACGAAAATATTCGTTACGTGAAACAAATACATTTTACATAAAAAAAAAAGAAACAGAAAATAGAAAACAAATGATTTCTAAGAAAATCCTGATCGACAAATAAATCCTTAATAATGATGATAATAATAATCTATTTATAACTTTGAAATTATTCGTCACATGTAATACATTTTACATTTTTGAATAAGATTGTATATGTATGTGTGCGTGTCTTACACACTTTCGAAAAGAAACAAAGCTCGACGAAATAATAATGTATTTAACAAAAAAAAAGAGAGAGAGAGAGAGAGAGAGAGAGAGACTATACAATTTCAATTAGAAAATGAATAATGTAAAACTTTTGCATATAATTATTAAATGATAAAGTTTAGACGTTAAAGTGCATATTACATTACAAAATATATGTACATATATACATACATATATACTACATACACCTACATACGTATGTAAAGATACATACATTTGTTGGAAGTAACGTAAGGGTTGAAGGTCAGCTATTGAGACGTAAATGCTGTAATTTGTGGATAATTAACGAATAATGGTATTTTTTACGCTCCGTTCAAGTTATCCTTATCATTTGACGAACTTTAAAAGCAACAGCAGCAGCAGAAATAGCAACAATAGCAACAGCAACAGCAACAGCAGCAGCAACAGCAGCGGTAACAGCAGTAACAGCACTCTTAAAGAATCTCTCTCTTTCTCTTTCTCTGTCTTTTTCTTGCTCTTTCTCTATCTCTATCTCTTTCTCTTTCTCTCTTGCACAAGTAAGCGCACTTGGTTGCGGCGGTAACATCAAGGTCACGCCAATGCGCCTCCTTATCTGCTCCCAAGCGCGCTACGATTTATGAGCCTTTTCGTGCCTTATCTCGCACCCATATTGCTTTACAGCACGCGCGTCAACTCCGTGACTCTCTTGCGATGATAAAGTCGCTTATTCGTTTTTTGTTTTTTCTTTTTCTTTTTTTTTTCCTTTTTACACTTTGCTTTTTTTCGATTTTTCTTTTTCCCTTTCGTACACTTTCTATCTGTCTTTCTCCGTTCCTTTATTCTCTGATATAATACGTGTTCCACGTTCGTACGAAATTCCTGAGTTTAATTAAAGCTTTCTGAATGAATCTGATTCATGTAAAGTGTTTCGAAAAAGTGATAATCATAATCACACGATCAGAGAGTTTTACGGACTAATAAATAAATATAGTAACGATATTTAAGTATAATATAAAGATATATAGTTGTACGTTTTAAATGTGTAATAAACGTGATATAGCAAATATTTAAATTAAATAGATTATAATAATATTAATTTAGATAATAATAACTAATAATCAAATAGATAATAGTAATAAATTATCTAAATTATTTTTTTATTCGTACTTGCAAATAATTGATGAAGAGTACGTGGTAAAATTCGTGTGTGATTTAAATATATAATTTATTCAATTATCGTATTCTTTTTTTTTTAACGAATTAATGATCTAATAAAATGTCTATTGCGTTTACGAAGGATTATGAACTTACAAATAAATTATTTGTTGTACTTGTATTAAACATTAAACCGAATCGATCTAATCGTAACGTTGTTAAATATTTATATGCGTATCTTCTTTTATAATAATATTAATATTAACAAAAATAACAACAACAACAACAACAACAATAATAATAATAATAATAATAAAGTACATATAATTATAACCGATAATTATTATAATTGTGAACGTCGTACATTCGTGATAGTCGCGTGAAAGTCCATGTTATCGCGTAACGATATCGAGGTGTAACGATCGATCATTCTCATTTGACGTTTATATATTTTTAACGGTTATTCATCGTCGTGTGTATATATATATATGTATATATGTATATATGTATGCATGTATGTATGTACTTACATGCACGCCGCGAAAGACCAAAGGAAGATGAATGTTCTCTCGCGTCATCTCGATCGTCAACGATAAACGATGTTGATCGTTTCGACGAACAAACTTATCGATCGTGTTACACACACCTTTTGCTAAATTACGTTTTATGCATCGATCCACGTGACGATAGTGACGCTTTCATGTGCCATTATCGTGTCTCGTTTCGTTGTTTTTATTCATAAAAGAGAAAAAAAAGAAAGAAAAAGGAATTATGTATAATTACACTTTACTTCTTCTTCTTCTTCTTCCTCTTTTTCTTCTTCCTCTTCTTTTTCTTCTCCTTCTTCCTTTCCTTCTTATTTTCTTTTTGTTTCTTTTTTTAACACATAGATATAAATCATACGCATATCGTGATAATATATATCTAAAGAATTCAATTATATATATATCACCTAAACAAATATTGCAATTTGTGAATCAGTGTTAATGTTTCGAAACAAAAAAAGAAAAGAATGTGATCGAAACGATCTATTAAGTTAGAATATTATAAAACGTCGGTATATGTGATAGATAAAAGAAAAAATAAAAAAAAAAAAAGAAGAAGAAGAGAAGAAAAGTGTGAAGTTATTCGTAAAATTACCCCTCTTTACGCATCATTTAAATCCCCTCTCTTTACTTTATGTAACACCTTCTCCAGTCAATTATTTTCACCTCGAATACAAGAGAGATAGATGAATAGGTAGATAGATAGAAAGGGAGGGAGAGTAAGAGAGAGAGACAGAGAGAGATAGAGATAGAGAATATATAAGATTTGTCACGAACAAGATATCATATAAGATCAAGAATGAATGCGATTCACCCTTTCGTATGAATTATTCTCTAGTATCTAATACTATTCGTTTATATTAGCCTAGACCCTAAGACGAGAGAAACATAACACACACTTACTACACTACACCCACGTAGAAAGAAACGATTCGCGTATCTGTTTCTTCTATCCTCTTCTTCTTCTTCTTCTTCCTCCTCCTCCTCCTCCTCCTCCTCCTCCTCCCCCTCCTCCTCCTCCTCCCCCTCCTCCTCCTCCTCCCCCTCCTCCTCCTCCTCCTCTTCTTCTTCTTCCTCATCTTCGTCTTCTTTTTGTACTCATATTCATGTATGTACTCACATGTGCGTATGCGTATGTGTATACTTGTACATATACATACATATGTGTATGTATGTATGTATGTATGTATGTATATATATCTGTGGGGGCTGGCTTGTGCAGTACGCTGGTTTGACCAATGAGATCGTTCGAGCTCAACCTTGGCACCAATGTGAACGAGCCATGAAGTGTTTCACATACACACTTATACATATGTGTTACTCGTGCGATGCAACGATATATATGTATAAGTGTATACGTGTATATATATATATATATATATATATATATATATATATATATATATATGTTTATGTATCTACTGTGTGTGACGACACGATGATGCCTTGTACTGAATTACATTCGTACACGTACAGTCGTACTGTATTCTACCCCCTCCTTTTCTAACATACTGTATACTTCTATCGTACTCTCTCTCTCTCTTCCCCCCCCTCTCTCTCTCTCTTTCTTTTTCTTTCTCTCTCCCTCTCTCTTTTTTTTTAACTTTCGTTCTGCGACACGAGTGACGTTCGCTATTTGTTATCTCCCCTTGTTACTTGTCACCGAGAGAAAGAAGAGCAGAGAGCGAAAAAGAGAGACAGAGAGAGAGAGAGAGAGAGAGAGAGAGAGAGAGAGAAAGGATGGAATTATGGAGAACGAGTTTAGCATTGAAGGTGTAATATGAGAAGAACACGTACAGAAATAATGATAAACAATCGCAGTCGGATGAAAATTCTATGCAGTTCTATTTTATGTGATGCATTCGATTATGTTCTACTTCATATCTTCTTTTTTTTTCTCTCTTTTTTTTCTGTTTCTTCGTTATAAAAAGAATTAATCTAAATCTGACTACGTGTGCATTGAATTGATGTAATGTATTTTTTCTTCATTCATTTCTCCTTTTTTATATTTAAATTCTACATATTCTTCATGTTCTAATCAATTTATATACTCTCAATATAAATACGTGTATATTTATATATATGTGTATCATCTTATTTTTAATAACAGTAATAAATCTAATGTATTAATCTACGCGTCTAATGATTAAATCCAATTCGATCTATCAAATCTTATCAATTTTATATACAAATTTTATACTTATAAAAGTACTTTATATACTATTCGTATTACCTTAATTTTGCTTTTTTCCTTCTGTTTACTTTTTTTAAAAAACAAAAATAAATCAAATTCAATCCAAACGTCGTTCAATCAAATGAAACTCTATATACAAATTTTAAATCATTATCCGCTATAATGTTTTCCAAGTTAAATCTTGTTGTAAAAATATGTATACACGTATTCGTTCAATACATTGACATAAACACACACACACACTTATGTACGTACTTATATACGTATAGGTGCTAGAGAAGTGAAAAAGTAAGTATTTACGACGTTTTACAGGAAGCGATCATTTATTATAGTCACGTTGGTGAGGATCGTGTGTCGTGGCTAGTGACCGATTAAAGATATGTCTATTACGCAAATACATGAGAGTGTGTATATGCGCGCACGCATTAAGATCCCGAGAACGTGCACGCGCGCAATGTGCGTACGTGTGACTGCTCAGCCGTGAGCTTCCACTAATATCACCGTCTTTCACCCTGACAATCCGCGGCCTTTGCATTGTTTCGTTGACGTAACGAAACGCATGGAATCCTGCCTCGAGATGTTAACAACATCTACGATTGCGTATCTAAAGCCACGTTCACACCAAATATTAGTCATCGATATTAAAGTTCATAATATACGTCTTATCTTTTGTACGTATCTATGTGTGCGCACAACTATTTTAATGCGTATGCATTATGCATTATGTATTTACAATTTCTCAAAAATCTCTATTTTTCTTCGATTCGAATAAAATTTTGTTATAATTGATACGTTCTTTGATGACGATACGATGAAAAGTTTAAACTGTTTAATGTATTATTCGTTGGGGATTATTATGAATGATAAAATTAGATAAAAAAGGAAACAAATTCGATTAGAACATTTGAAATAAAAGATTCAGCTAATCGTTGTCCTTTTTATCGGAGAATATACTAAATAATTTATAATAAATTTTAATATTATTAACAAATGTTTCATTTGTAAAAGATTAATACGTTGATCATCATAGAGATAGTCATGTTCTTCTTTATTAAAATTAATGTAATTTCAATAATCTTGAAATATATGTTGTTATAAAAATAAATAAAATTAAAAATTCTCTCTCTCTCTCTCTCTCTCTCTCTCTCTCTCTCTCTCTCTCTTTGTGTGAACATGTTAATAAACATATTTGTTGATTGAAGATTCATAACTGTATCACAAAATTGCTGATACCACTCTCTATGCTGATACTGGTCTATGTATATGTATGTGACGGTTCAATGCTCGTTACGAAACTATTCTGAATATAATGAGAGAAAGAGAGAGAGAGAGAGAGAGAGAGAGAGAGAGTGCTTGATTCTCATGATGAGACTAGTTTCAATAGGATAATCAAAACTCGATGGTAACAACGAGAGTGTACTGTAAATATAATATAAAGTTCGTGCTAATAATAAGACATGAACTATTTTCAAGAATTTCATAATAAATTTAAATACATGAGAAAGAGTTACTACAAAATTTAAATATTATATAATGAAAATCTCACGATTTCATCAATCAACAATCTCACAAATCAACGAGCCGACAATATTATTAATTATTATATTTCATATAATAAAAATTCTATATCAATGATCGTACTCATGATACGCGTGTAAAATTATACTTGATAATGATGCGATAATAATATTAATTATTATATATATGTGTACATTTATTTATTTATTTATTTATTTATTTAATATAATGATAATAATATTATTATTAATCTTATATAACAAAAATTTCGTGTCACCACAACGATATATGTTATTATAATTATTTACTCTGAATATGACACAAGTTTCTATAAAAAAAAAAAAAAAGATTAAATAAAATAAAACAAAACAAAAAATAAATAAAACATTGAGAGAGAAAACGTTTCTCGTAGGAATACCAATAGAAACATGTTAGATATTCTCGTAGCTCGTAGCAAGTCGTGCAAGAATTGTCTGCACGTGTCAAGGTGTAAAACGTGATTTTGTACAGCGGGCACGCCTCTTTTGCACCGTGTGTCACGAGCGTGATTTGTGCACGAGCAAAAGAGTTTAACACGTGCTACATTATATATGTATATAAGTTATCACATAGTATCCAATTTTTTTCGATCTTATCAGAATTGAAATTCCTCTTCTTTCTCTTCTCTCTCTCTCTCTCTCTTTCTCTCTTTCTTTCTCCTTTTCTCTCTTTTTCTATCTTATTCGACCTTGAGAATGTACTTTAATTAAAAACGAAAAAATATTCTCTTTTCTCTCTCTCTCTCTCTCTCTTTTTCTTTTTTTATTACAGAAAGAAACGACCCTATTATTTTGTCGTAAAATCGTAACTGAGAGATCGGACACGCTTCGTTGCAGACCAGCAACGTTTAACCATAAACCAATACTAACGTTTCTATTGTCTTACACTCGTCTACGTCTACCTGTTTGAAATCACGAGAACCTCACGGCCTTCGCCCTGATATTGATGCAACATGCAAGGACATTTCTGTTATGTTAATTTATTCCTTACATCGTGACTGTAGAAACTAAAGAAATGAAAGAACGGTTGAAGTTGTAATACACGAGGATATGTATGGTATACGATCATATTGATGCATCAAATATTACATTTAACTTTTAGAAAAGTGTTTTTAATATTCGTTCTTTGTTTCTTTTTTATTTCTTTTCCTTTTTTCTTTTTAAATTCAATTTTTTTTTTTTTTTTTTTAATTCATTTCAGAACTTTTTTCAGTAATAGATAGATGATACGATGTTTGTAAAACTTTCAATTAATATGAATGCGATATGAAATGAAAATTTTTTAAATATAAAAGTATAAAAAAAGAAGAGACATTTTATTAATTATCGGAGAGCGCGAGTCCATTGAAGAGATTTTAAAAGGTTAAATATTTTCAATAATTATACTATGAATATGACATGGAAAAAAAAGGGAAAGAAAAAGAGGAGTAATATCAGTATATCGATGATTAAAACATACATAAAAGATTTCAAAAGGGTTAACATTTGCAGTTACTAAAAAAGAAGAAGAAGAAGAAAAAGAGAGATATTATCATTGATTAGAACATACGTAGAAGAGATTACGAAAAGTTAAAACTTTCAACGATCATATTATGAATATGACGTGAAAAATAAAAAGAGAAAAAGAGAAAGAAAGATATTAGCAATGATTAGAACGTACATAGAAATTTTCAATTATTATGAATGACATTTAACAAAGGGGGAAAGAAAATTGATAATAATGAAAAGAGAAGAATAAAGAAAAAAAAAAGAAAAGAAAAGAAAAGAAAAGAAAAAAGAAGCGAGATATTATCGACCATTAGAGCGTACGTATATAGAATATTTTTAAAGGGTAAATGAATAAAAAAAGCCTACCTCTAAAGATCATTTCTCAAGCATAAGGAATATTCACGAGAGTGGCGTAGGTTGAGGTCGATCGGAAGTAAGAAACGTAGAGAGAGAGAGAGAGAGAGAGAGAGAGAGAGAAAGAGAAAAATCACTCTAGCAGTCTGTAACGTGAGAAAGAAAGAGAAAGAGAAAGAAACACGCGATAGGAAAATCACACTAACAACAACGTGTAACATGAGAGAGAAAGAGGGAGAAAGATAGATAGATAGATAGATAGATAGATAGATAGAGAGAGAGAGAGAGAGAGAGAGAGAGAGAGAGAGAGAGATAGGATAGGATAGTTAGATAGATAGAAAGAGATAGAACTATGCAGCTGAACGCCCACGTGGCTACGTTCGTCGTCTTCGTCGTTGTAAGTGCAGCCAGGATGAAATCGCGACCCCGTGACCTTCTCCCGGTGACCCGGGTAGCAGAGCAAGTTGCCCTGTGCATGGCACGCTGCTCTATATAAAGTACAGCTGCATATAGATCGGCCTCCTCTGCACTTTCAGGGCCGTACGATACTACGCTCTCGGCCCCAACCAATGTGTACTTGCTTCATCGATCCAGCGTAAACGAGCTGGACGAGTTCAACTCGTCGTCGTCGACGAGTATACATACATATATACGCGTATGTACGTACGTATGTACGTATACGTATATATCGTGGGTATACGATTAACCTTCGGCCACGTTTATTTCTTATCGAGAACGTTTTAACGTAGTGCGACCTTGAAAATTAAAACGACCAACGTGAAAACGAAGAAACGATTCGATTATCCTGCAAAAGTTTTTATCTCTTATTCTTAATGAAATGGCAATTATGTTTTATTTTATTTAAGATTATTCAGATATTTCTAATAGGTTCGTGTTGTAATACGAACGTGACGCTACGGAAAAGTAATTTATGAAAATCGATTTCTTTTTCTTTTTTTTTTCTTCTTTTTTTTTTTGTGGGAATAATTACGAAAAGTTATGTTAAGTCTTTCTTGGGTCCAACGATTGTCACAGGATAGAAACTTTTGATTATTAGGAAGGTAAGATTTATTTAGATAGTTCTATATTAAATAGATCGTTTTGATTGAAAATTGTTCAACAAAATTTTGTTTCTTTTTTATCGAACGTCATCGAAAGATCCTTGACCCGCGAGCTTTTTTATCTTCTCAGATTCCCCTCTCTTTCGTCCTCCTCAAGGTTTATTCATCTTTTATCAAAAGAAGTTTGAAATCCTGACGGTTTCCTTGAAGTTTATGCCTTCAAGGACTCAGGACGCCAGGGACAGCCACTATTTTCGTGCTACGTTTTCAGCTTGTATACGTATGTGCGTTCACTTGCGTGGGTTGTTGCACATGCAACGATCGTTAAATGTTTTCTCTGTGTAAGTATTCGGTATATCCGGTGGCAGTGGCGTGCAGAAAACTCTTGAGAACTTTATCACGCAGAAAAAAAATACGCATATATATATATATATATACATATACATATTATATGCATATATATATATATATATGTGGGTAAGTAAAAGAAATGGTGACACTAAAAAAATGTCATAAATCATATGTGCTTTAAATCTGAAGATAATGAAAAGTTTCATGGATCGTTAAAATGAATATCATTTATGAAGAAATAAAAGAAAAAGACAAAAAAAGATATGTGTGTGTATGTTTCTATTATATATATATATATGTATGTATGTATGTATGTATGTATATAATATATATATATATAGAAGGATTTAAAATCTCGTCTAAATGAGTTCGAGATGATCATTGAAGAGTTCTATGGCGGCTTGGTTGTGCTCTTAAAGACGTTTAGTTCTCCTCCTCCTCCTCCTCCTCCTCCTCCTCCTCCTTCGAAAGAGAGAGAGAGAGAGAGAGCAGAGCTACTCTCTGCGCGGGAAACTGGTTTTCAGTTTCGGAAGAGCGTTCAAATTGTCAGACGGTGACGTCACCATCGTAAAAAGTCTCCTGTCCTCCGTACGTAACGTCGATCATTGAAAAATCATTTCTCTAGTTACAAATTACTATCTCAATCTAATATTTCTTTCAAAACGTACAACGTACGTACGTACGTGTCCTGTGTACATAACACATGTACATACGTAGATACACGATCGAATGGAAATCGATCGTCAAAGATCATCTCGGTATAGAATAATTAATCATTACATCGATGTATCATGTAAATTTTAAATTATAACATTTACATGCCAATACTTCGAAGAAAAATGAGCCTTTTGTTCTCTCTTTGAGTGTATGACGCGTAGGTCGATATTAATTCGGTAGAGATAAACGAAAATGGCGACTTGTCTCGATGATAGATCACTTAATATTGACGATGACGCAGCTTAATGATCACTTCTTAACTACCGATCGAAAGTTATCCTTAGTTCTTCATCGCAAATCTATCTTGATAGAGAAAAAAAAGAAAAAGAGAGAGAGAGAGAGAGAGAGAACGTGTTAGGCGAAAGAGAGAGAAAGAGAGAAGATATACTATACCGCCTGGATGCATTCAACGAGTATTTTCTTAATTCACCGCTTATGCACACGTACACATCGAGATCTAAACTTAGCGCCTTGGATCGTGGAACGTGCACCGCTCGTGTTAACGACTCAGTCTCGCTGCATCGAGTTATATATCCCTCGTTCTACCAGCTTCTCTCGATGTTCCAGCGATATTCTCGACTTCGACGAAGTTTTCTTTTACTTTCTTTCTTTGGCTCGACTCAACTCGATTCGATTCCATTCGATTCGATTCGATTCGATTCGATTCGATTAGAATTAATTTTTTTTATATAAATATGGTACCAAATATACATCTCATACCGAGTGTTTAAATGTCTATGAACATTTTCTAATAATTGTATTTATATTATAATTGTATCAGTTTTATTAGAAAAGTATTATATATTTTGCAAAAATTGACGATCGTCTCGTTGAGTTTACTTTTACTGCTTTTCTTGTCTGTTCTATTCTTTTTATTTATTTATTTATTTTTTTTTTTATTTTTACCTGCATTTTTTTAATATCTTGCAATTGGGTAGTAGTTTGCTTGGAATTAATTAACGAATGTTACTCGATTCAATTTCGTAATTTTTTATGAAATATAAAAATTTGATAGAATTAATTGCTATCTGTTAACATTTGTTAATTATGCGTATGATTATATTAGGTATACAAATAATGAATTTTCAAGATACCTTAATTTATTGTTGTCTTTCATTTTTTTTTATTTTTTTTTAATATCTCGAAATTAAAGCCGATTTATTTGGGATCAATTAATGCAAACTCTCCTCGATTTAATTCGATTTAATATAATTTGTTTCTAAATTGTGATAAATATAAATAATCTTGAGTTTGATATATTTTTTGTTAACTACGTGAACGACGAATATTATAAAAATTCTCGTGTACTTTAAAAAGAAATTAATTGTTGCGTTCTTTATTATTCTTTTTTTCTTGTAATGTTTCTTTTTTTTTTGCTTTTTGTAATTTTTAATATCTTAAAATTTGTTAAGTTTCGAAGGAATTAATGGAAGTTTTTACTTTGAAGAAATAATATTTTAGTGGCACGATATTGTCAAGAACAAAAAAATAAGAAACAAAACACGAAGCTTTTAATGTCCAATGCTAATGGACGTGCCCACCCTAATGTTCCACGCGATTTTATCATTTGTAATGCCGCCGTAGGAGTTCGTTGCACGGCTCGAAACGTTTTTCACCTAGAGGCTGACCCTTTTAAGGTCGAACTTTGACGTTCAATGTACACTCTCTTCCTTCAGCTTTCAACGTGTCGATCTATGAAAGGATAGAAAATAAACAATTAAAAAACATTTGCAATAAGCTCGTTCATGCAATATCAGCTTCCACTTATTCCATTTTTTTTCTGTTTTCTTTTTAATAAAAACGAAAGAGAAAAGAAACAAAAAAAATTAATTAAAAAAATAAATTCCTTCGCTTCATTTTCTCGTAGAATTAATTTACGAATCGGAGAATAAATCTGTGAAAATTGTTAACTTAATTTCTTTTTTTCTTTTTTTATAAAAGAAGAATCAAATATTTTTTTTTGAAAACGAACGAGAGAGATTTCCATAGCTCTTCGATAATTTGATTGAAAAGTTTTCCGTATGAAAAAAGATAACAAAAATTGATGTTCCAAGTTCAAAGATCAGATTTTAATTAAAAGTATTTTTTTTTTTGCTAATTAAAGAATTTTTATACTTCTTTTTTTTTTGAGATGAGCGAGAGATTTTTTTTTTTTATAATTTGTTCGATAATTTGTCTATTTTAAAAAATATAAATAAAAAATAGATGATGCATTTTCGCATATCATAAATTGATCAATTCTCCATCTTTCTTTTTATTTTTTCTCGGATTCCTCCTCTCTTCACAATTTCATCTTATCGTATTAACTTTCTACTTCGACTACTAGCATATGTATCTCGTTTTTGCTTTCGCCCATATTACCGTCTCAAGTTTCATAGAGAAAACGTTTCGTAGAAAAAGTTCTTTTTTTATATGGGGACGTCTATTATTTCCCCCTAAAGGAAGTATCGAATACTCTTCTAATCTCCTTACTTTTATTCTATTTTGTTTCATCCTTATTTCTCATCATTTTGACAAAACGTTACTAATTTTTCAATGAAAGATCTTTCAATTTTTTAAAGAAGAAAGTATCTATCAAAAGCTCCGTTGATTAATTAAAACGTCAAACTGAATAATCTCGATCATAAATTACTATTAAACGTTTTCTTATAATAATCACGTCGATTAATTTTCAATATGCTACAAAATTAATTACATTATAAAAAACAACGTTATCGTAAGGAAGGATTCTAAAAAAAGAAAAGAAACAATTATCAAAAAATATAACGTATTATCAATATTAATAATTATTATATATATAAAAAATTAAGGAAAGATGACAAATCATTTTTATAAGACACTTGTTTGTTAATAAAAATACTTGTAAATTTTTTGTCAACACAAAATATCAAAAAGAAAAAAGAACAATGTGTTTGGCAAAGTTAATAACCATTGATTGGAGCGATAAGGTTTAATTAGCTTATTATTAAATTATATTATACGCGTATGCAAATTAATCTAATCCTCTATAATCCAATTTTGTTTCGTGCCTACTATAAAATAATACAATATAATATGAAAATTATATAGTATGGAGTATATTTACATATTTACATATATATATACTATACTAATCATAATTTATATTGAAAAAAAATATATGTATTAAAACCTTCAAATATGAAGTAAGAATTAATGTTTTTTAGAAAAAAATAAATAATATATATATATATGTGTGTGTGTGTGTATATATATATACAAAATACATATATTTCAACGTGTAAGTATATACGTGATATTATAGGGAGATAAAAAATATTTTATCAAATGGATAACTCGATAAAAATCATCAGTGTCGACGAAATTCTATGGACAATTTATGCGATATAGATGATGATACATCCTGTTAGAAGACGTAGGCAAGTTTTCGAACGTTGCACCGGCCTGTTTGCGTCTGGTCAAGGTGCCCGACTACCATTTTTCTTATATGTTTGTGTGTGTATATACACATATATATATACATCTAGGTATATACCTTTCATAGTGTGTACCGTCACCCGGGTTTGGCCTTGCAGATACTCCCGCCCAGTTCTCGTCCTCGTCCTCGTCCTCGTCCGAGCTACCTCTCTGACTCTCTCACTCACTCACTTTTTCTTTTTCTCTCTTTCTCCCTCTCTCTTTTACTCTGATGCGTTCGCACAAAGTCGCATTTATAGTCTGTAGTACGACGAAACGATAGCGACTGGCGCGAGCTTCAACAGCGAAAAGTTAATGATAAGAAATGAAGTTATGTAGAAATTCTAATGCTACTAATATTTCTTCCTGTACATATGCATGTACGTATATATATATATGTGTGTGTATGTATATATATATATATATATATATATATATGTATGTATGTACGTATGTATGTACGAATATTGAAAATAATAGGCTGATAATAAACTTCATTGATAATATTTTCTAAAAAAAAAAAAAATGATCAGCGGATTGATATGATTAGAATGATCTACTATCTACTATCTGTATCCCCTGTCTAGAAAATTACCCGATATTATATAATTATTATCATATATTATCATATAAAATCATTTTTAATTATGTTTACTATTATAATATATCTATAAAGAATAATCTAAAGATCTAATAAATCATCAGATAATCGAAATAATCTAATTGAATTAATCCAATAAACCACGCATTACAAAGTAACTTATATCAAAATAAAACACAAAGAGAAAAAGTGAAAAAAAAAGAAGGACAATAAATATCTCAAAATGATATAAGCTCGACGATAATTACTTCGCCCTTCAAATACATTTTTTTCCTTTCGAGAACCATCTAAAAAAAAAAACACACAAAAAAGAAAAAAGGAAAATAATAAATAAACAACATTAGTTAATGTTCATTTGTCAAACAGCAACGATCTCTCTCTCTCTCTCTCTCTCTCTCTTCCTCCCTCAACTATCTATCTATCTCGCTCTCTCTCTCTCTCTCTCTCTCTCTCTCTCTCTCTCTCTCTCTCTCTCTTTAACTCTCATCCGATCGATTTTACGCATGAGAAAGCGTTGCAACTCGCTCGCAAACTCGTCGTCGACTGTCGACGACCTTCCGTCGTCGCTTAGCGAACTCGTTGCGTAATTAAAGCAACGGCTTGGCGCTTAATAAATGACAGTGACGAGAAACATGCATCGAGCAGCGACTCGAAATAGACAACAACGACGACGACGACGACGACGTTTGCCGTGAGAGAGCTACGACCTCGATACAAATCGAATCGCTAAGAAAATATTCACTTTTCTCTCTTTTTCTGTCTCTTTTTTTTCTTTTTCTCTTTCTCTTTCTCTTTCTCTTTCTCTTTCTTTTTCTCTTTCTCTTTCAGACGCATGCACATACAGACACACATATACACGCATATGTGTTTTATGATCAAGTTCATCATGTTCATATACGATTCAGGTACTCTTCATAAATATTCATACGTACCTATATGTATATATTTTTCATTACACATAACAACACGTACCTACGTTAAAAATTACAAGATTCATTTCTACGTTAATCTAATATTCGTTCGTATGTTAAGATAATTCAATAAAAAAGAAAGAAAAAAACGAACATGAAAGACAAAAAAAAAATAAAAAATATTCAATAAAAGTATTACAATATAACACGCATAACTTTTAATCGACGCACCAATTAATCTTCCTTTTCATTTCCATTATATCGTATCGAAAGTATATAAAGTGTACAACGTTTTTGTTAAAAGTATAATCGACATTATATATCATTATTTTTTTTTCTCGAGACACATGAAGTTAAGATCGTATCGATGAGAAAATATTGTTCAAGACTATGCTCAAGTACCCTGCCTCTCCCCCTCTTCTCTTTCTCCTCTTTCTCTTGATCATTGCAAAGGATCGATCGTTGCAAAGTGAGTAGAGACACAACTCGAGAGGATGAAGAAAAAAAAAAAAGGGAAAAAGATAAAATATCTGACGTCAGTCAACGGAATTACCGATGCACTTGACGCGTCCTCTTCAACACAACAACAACTACAAATGCGTTCCCTCTTCTACACTGATTCCTCTCTCTCTCTCTCTCTCTCTCTCTCTCTCTCTCTCTCTCTCTCTCTCTCTCTCTCTCTTTCTCTGTCTGTCTGTCTGTCTATCTCTTTCTTCCTCTGTTTCTCTTATTGATGATATACACCCTATAGTGTCTCTTTTTCTCGGTCATTATCCACGTCGATGACACAGCCTTCATCGACGGTCTCGTTTCGTCCGAGTTCAATTAAAATCTCATTTATCTTCTTTGTTGTCATCCTTCTTCCTCTTTAATTATCTATAATCTCTCTTTCTCTCTCTTTCTCTCTTTTTTTTTTTTATATATCTTCTCAAAACTCACTCGAACAATTTCATTTCATTTTCTCAGGTACTTATCGATTATGTTTTCTGTAAATTATAAAGTAGAATAAACGTTGATTAGAATGATAAAACCATTATTAAACGCCAATTTGTAGACTATTTTATTCCCTTTTTTTTTTATTTTAATTTTTAAAATCTTTATTTTATGATAATCGAAAGAGAATTAAAATTGGTTTACGAAGTTAACGATAATTGAAATCATTTGATTGTAATTAATTAATTAATTAATTAATTATTTAATTAATTAGTTAGTTGAAATATATAATATTTAAAGATAAAATTTGAAAAGTAATGTGTATAAAAAAATATAATAATAATTAATATTCATATATTTCCTAATAGGAATAAAATTTTTAATATCGATAGTATTATGACAATAAATTCTTTTGTATTTTCTGTCCATCGAACAGTTGTGAAAGATATTAAATGGATATAAACGAAATTATTTTTAATAATTAATAGGATCTTTAACGTTGGAAATTAATCCATCGATAGATCGATAGATCCATCAAAGGAAAAAAAAAATAAGCAGAGAAAAATGTGCAAGCAAGTGCATTGATCTTCGTTGTCCTTCGATTTAAAAATAGCAGAAGTAGAGAAGGAAAAGGAAGAAGAAAGGGAGAGGTTTTATAATGAATACCATAGTCTTTTCGCAAGCTCACGAAACTTGCTCATCATTATGCCTTATGGATAGTAGCATATGTAAAACTTTCTTCACTGACGATTACTGCCAATTTTCTTTTTTATGAATTTCACTGAACAGATGGTACACAGTATGGTGGTTCAAAAAAAAAAAAAAGAACAAGAAAAGAAAAGACCACGCAATGAATGATTCTAATAATTATACATAAAATAAACGAGGGAAGAGGGCGGTATTTAGAAGAACAGTCAAAAGTTTTTAGACGATTATAAAGATCAATAATTTTTTCTCGAAACTCTTCAAGGCATTATTCTTATTACATAGATTTATATATTATCAATTAAACTATGAACACGCATGTGTTTGTAATTTAACTATCTTAAAGAAATGAATCTTAGAAATTAATTAATCAGTCTCGCGAAAGAATATTTAAATTCATATATTCAAAATAATTTACCTAACAAATTCGAATATTGAAATAAATTCAAAGATTAATATTACGTAAGAAATTTCAATATTTAAAATCATCAAAATCGATCGAAGAATTTTTTTACCATTCTATTATTATCGTTATGACGGAATAGAATAATTATATTTGAAAGAAACGATGAAGAAGTAAAAAAGAATACTTTCTTCAAAGACGTTATACGTATGTACATACGTACGTATATATTTCTACTATTCTTTTCTTTTCGAGTTCTTTTCGAGTTGAGTTTTAAGCACCATCGAGTTTCCGATGCAAGGTCGTCGATGCACCTGCCATAAAATCGGTTTGCATACGTTCTCTTTCTCTGAACGTGCTGATCGAAGCGATCGTCCCTTTCGATGGCGTATATGTTCGTTGGCCTTGAAGCGAGTCCTCCTCCTTGGCTTTCTCCGACACAGGAAAGGTACCACAGACAAGCAAGCAAGCAAGCAAGCAAGCAAGCAAGCAAGCAAGAAGGCAGGCAAAGTAAGAATGAGAGAGAGAGAGAGAGAGAAAAAGGGAGAGATCGATAGACAACGAGGATCTAGCACGTGAACGTTGTCGAGACTTCTCGCTCACGTTTCACACAGCATGTTTTTCTTCTTCCTATAACTGTAAATTGTCTCTTATAACATCCTAATGTTTTTTTCTTTTTTTTTCTCTCTTTTCTTTTCTAAACTATGCTAAAGATGCCTTGTACCTTGTCATATCTACGTCGAAGATGACATTAACGATGATGATCATGACGACGATGATAATGATTACGATGATTGCGATTATTATTATTATTATTGTTATTATTATTATTATTATTATGACGGATTCGTTCAAAGTCACTCTTTGAAATATCCATAAAATAAAAAGAATATTTCTTATATTTTTCAGGGTTAAGCCTGGACAATAGTAACATGTCGATGTCATCAGTAGGTCCACAGAGTCCACTGGACATCAAACCCGACACGGCTAGTCTTATAAACCCAGGAAACTTCAGTCCTTCTGGTCCTAACAGTCCAGGGTAAGTATAAAAAAAAAAAGAAAAGAAACTATAACGAAACAAAAAAGAAAGTTAAAAAAATCTTGGATAGTTTTCGTTCAATTTTTGATAGTAAGTCGTTACGATCTTGAATGTCTTGGGCCGTCTAGCCTACAATTTCGTACTATTTTATATATTACAAATGATAAGAAGAAAAAGAGAAAAATAAGAAGAAGTGCGTGGTGCGTACGTGCGTGACAGAATAATTTTTTTTTTCTTTTTCTTTTTTTTTTTTTTCTTTTTTCTTTTTTCTCTCCCGATTATCCAGGGTCGTAACGATAACCGTAGATATTCTCGTTATTCTCTTCTTTACATGTAAGATCCTTCAACGCTGCTGGTTGTCACAGCAACCTCTTGAGTACGTCGCCAAGTGGACAGAACAAGGCAGTTACACCCTACCCACCGAATCACCCTCTGTCAGGCAGCAAACATCTCTGTTCGATCTGTGGTGATCGAGCTAGTGGCAAACATTACGGTGTTTACAGGTAAAGACTTTATATATTACAAGGACGTATATATCTATTTTTATTTGGTTCTTTTTTTCTTTTCTCTTCTTTTCTTTCTTTTCGTTTACTCTTCATTATCGTACTCCATCCTTATCTTACTTAAGATAATTTTCTTCCGAGTAGAAAATAATCAAGATGTTTGTTTTTTCTTTTTTCCCGTTTCTTTTCTTTTCTTTTCTTTTCTTTTTTTTTTCTTCTCTCCTGACATCCTGTTAAATATCAAATAGATTTTCATTATTATATCTTGCCACGAATTTAATTGATAATCAACATTTATTACACGCGCAAATATAAATTTCAAGTATACTCGTTAGATTTATAACGTCACGTGATGAAATTAAAAGAGTTATAATAAATCGATACGTATTTCTCTTAAAAGTCTAATAAAATGTGTATATATATATATATATATATTTTTTTATTGTTGTTGTATTATTCGATTAATTTTGACGCGTTAATTTTACTTTTAATAATAATTAACGAACGGTCGATATATCAAAGAAAAGATTGAGCGAACGAAAGTATTCATAATGTGTCCTTAGAGGAAACGAGTGTGTTTCTTCATTTCTCTTTTATAAAAGGAGATTAGAATAATTTATAAACAAGGATGCACTTTTACGATGGAGAAAAATGCGCTCGCACGTTCGCTTCGTAATAAAGTAAGAAATTCGCATAGTATATAACGATGGAATGCGAGAACGTACGGATCTATTGTGAAAGCAGCATCGAGATAGAATTATCAGTAAGGAAAATGGCTGGCTATCGAGAGACGTAAGCTTATATATATGTGTGTATATATATATACAGGGTAAGCCAAAAGTTTCTAAGATAATTTTAAAAATCAATTACTCTTTCTTTTAAACATTTTTGGATAATTATTTCTCTTCTTTGTCTTCATTTTCTTTTTCTCTTGAAATCGTAAAACTACCAGGCAAGCTTATAAAATTAAAAAACTAACTATAATACAAGTCCAAAAAGTCTCGAAAGAAAGTAATTTCAATTTTTAAAATTACCTATGAACTTTTAGACCTACTACATATATATATACACATCTTTTTACATCAAAAACCGGCTTAACTATAATATATAATGTCGTTATAACTCGTCAAACATGTAATTATAATGACATCAAAAGAAGCAAAGAAATAAATTCATTTAAATTTAAGATTACCAAATGTATAAAATTCTATGAAGTAATAACAACGTTTTCTTGCCGGTTAATAAATCCCTTGTAGTGTCGTTAATAATTTTGTATATAATGGCGATCGATCGATCGATCGTTTCTATTCTTGCAACGAAGTCTCGGCAATGAACTTTGACTCTACTATTCCGATTGTGCTTTCATTAATAAGTTTATATTTCATGCGAAACTTTTCTAAGAAAAAAAGAAAGAGGAAGAAGAAGAGAAAGACGACGGAAGAGAAAATAAAGAAATAAATAAATAAAAAAAGAAAGAAAGAAAGAAATAAAAAAAAAAGATAAAAATATAATCATATAATCTTTTCTTATAGGGATTAATAAACTGAGCTAGTCGGTCGAATATAAGCATATATAAGCACTTTGAAAAAGGTTAATACACGATCGTATATAACAGACAGAAAACTGATAAGATATCTGAAAAAGAAGAACTGTATGCATATATGTGCGTGTATTTGTACGTAAATGTATTGTATATAAATATATATATATATATACATATATAATATATATATATATATATACACATAAATATATATATATATGGATGTATGTGTATATATATATATATATCGTTGCGTATTCATCTCACACGTGACTACGAGTTTGCTTACACGTGGAAATAGTATACTATAAGTAAGTTTATGCCATCTGTGCAAGCACTTTATACTCCTTTTGAACATCAAAAGAATTCTCTCTCTCTCTGTCTCTCTCTTCTCTCTCTCGTTTTCTTCCTTTTTATCTTATTTTCTATCACTAAAATTACTTTGTAAGATAGCAAAGAAAAAATATAAAATGTTAGATCTAAGAAACGATCTTTGATCACATATACTAGAAACGTATTAAAATAATAACTTTTATCTGAACTTTTAACGAGAAAACTAGATCATAACTTCTTAAATTATCCGATTAAAAGATATAATATCTCTTTCTCTCTCTTTTCTATCTCTTTGTCTTTATATCTTTTAACTGAGAAATATATAAACATCTTTTTGGAACGAGATAGAGATGATTTTAATTTCCAATTCTTAATCTTGAGAATGGCCGTTCTTCTCGTGTTGCATCAGATCTAAGGCAACCTTGGACTTGTATCGTGCGTTGCACAAGCTCGCTCACGAGGCTAGGACGGTTACCCAGCCGTAGTTCCTATGTAACATGATTGCAATGTGTATACACGTGTCTGTGTATACAACTATATATATATATGTGTGTGTGTGTGAAAGAGAAAGAGAGACAGAGAGAGAGAAAAAGAGAGAAAAAGAGATGCAGATATACCCGTCTCTCATGGTCCTATAGGCACTTTGCTCCAGTGGCAGCTAATTAAGTAATCACGGCCATTACCAAGGCTTCTCGCTTGCACGCTATATTCTCTCTCTCTCTCTCTCTCTCTCTCTCTCTCTCTCTCTCTCTTTTTCTTTCTCTCTCTTTCTCTCTCTCTCTCTCTCTCTCTCTCTCTCTCTCTCTCTCTCTCTCTGCTCGATTTCCATCCATCCTCGTCGTCGTTGCATTGCTCGAGTAAAGTTACGCTACGTTGTATACGATAGTGATTATCCTTGACGTGAATATCTCTATCTATGGTTCCTTAAAATAAGATATAATAAGAAAAAAAAGGAAGAGAAAGAAAAAAGAATAGATTAAAAAGGAAAAGAAAATTCATAGACAAAAGAAATATTAGAAAATCATTGCTAATGTATGCTCTTGAAAAGTCATGCGAAATCATGCAAGAAGGTAGCTGTAACCAAAATAAATTCTCTTCGTGGAATGTCGGTCCTGCTTTCCTGGCAGAGTCAAAGTGTCGGGATCTTTTGGATATGATCCAAATTCAAAAACGAAGAAGAGTGACTCATATGAAAGAGGGAGAGAGAGAGAGAGGAGTTTATAATTAATTGTCTGTATTAAAGAAAAAGGGAGACAGAGAAAGAGAGAGAGAGAGAGAGAGAAATTATGAAAGTTTTAATTTTTCAAAAAATAAATTGATTTGATGTTTCAAACAAAAGTTGTGTGTCAATTATTATTAATTTATAGAATCACATATATATATACATATGAAGAAAAAAGATCGTGAAAATCGTGACCTATTCAAAGGATAAAATTGATTTCAAAGTTTTTAACAACAGTTTTGTTAACTATAATTGATCTATTATATCGAATAATATATTCGTATGAATATTCTGTTCTTAAATATTATAGATCGGTTTGAAGTTTATAACAAAAATTGAATTAATTATAATTAATCGTCAATGTATATCGAAAAAAGAATGATATGAAAAATGAAAATAGATATTAAAAACGATAAAAAATTTCAGCTGCGAGGGTTGTAAAGGATTCTTCAAAAGGACCGTCCGTAAGGATCTCTCGTATGCGTGCCGTGAAGAAAAGTCCTGCATAATCGACAAAAGACAGAGAAATCGTTGTCAATATTGTCGATATCAAAAATGCTTGGCGATGGGAATGAAAAGAGAAGCGGTGCAAGAAGAGCGACAACGTACTAAGGAAAGAGATCAGAGCGAGGTCGAAAGCACAAGTAGCCTTCACTCTGACATGCCGATCGAACGTATTTTGGAAGCTGAGAAACGAGTTGAATGCAAGGTCGAGCATGAAGGAAACTACGAGGTAAATTTTGTTTTCTATTTTCTACATCTTCATTCTACACCTTCGTCATTCTTCATTCTATGTTATATATAACTAATTAATTGTCATATTTTTATAATTATTTTTCACTTTCTTCGTTCACTTCTTACATCTATAATCTCGTTTCTTTATCTTTTTCTTTCTTTCTATTTTATTATTAACTAACTAATTTTTCAATATCTAATCTAACTTCCATTCAACCTTATATAATCTTTATTTATTGCTATCCTTCTTTCTTTCTTTTCTTTTTTTTTTATCATCTCAGAACACTTGCACACTCTATTCATCTATCATTTTTCTAAGATCAATAGATTGACATTTGTTATTAAGATCCTTTTACTATTATATATAATAGTGTCTCACGGGCTTAGCCAGTATTAATAAATGATCTATCTTTTTACCTATCTATCTATCTATCTATCTATCTATCTCCTTTCTCTCTCCTTTCTTCTCTCTCTCTCTCTCTTTCTCTTTCTCTCTTTCTCTCTCTCTCTCTCTCTCTCTCTCTCTCTCTCTCTCTCTCTCTCTCTCTCTCTCTCTCTCTCTCTCTTTCTTTTTTTCTCTCCTCCTCTCGATTAATCTGCTATCCCGTGTGATACACAGAATGCAATATCGCACATTCGCAACGCCACGAACAAACAGCTGTTCCAGCTGGTGGCATGGGCCAAGCACATCCCGCATTTTACCTCGTTGCCGTTGGAGGATCAGGTACTATTACTCAGGGCTGGTTGGAACGAGTTGCTGATAGCATCCTTTTCTCATCGTTCCATCAATGTCAAGGACGGTATCGTTTTGGCCACTGGCATTACCGTCAACCGTAATTCGGCGCAACAGGCTGGTGTAGGGACGATATTTGAACACGTGCTATCCGAACTTGTAGCTAAGATGCGAGAAATGGAGATGGACAAAACTGAATTAGGTTGTCTCAGGTCAGTCAATTAAAATCTCGATCTATCTAAAAAGAAAAAAAAAAAAGAATAAAATATTCTATTAGAAACATAACTTTATTTCATTTATTCAATTCTTCTTTATACCATATAGATATAAAAAACATATATATATATATATATTAAGTATAAAATAATTTATAACAAAAACATTAACAATATTACAATAATATTATAGTTATTTATAATAGTATACTACTAACATGTAACTTACTTTAACTATTATTGTTTATTATTGTTATATATAATATAATATATATATATGTATATTACTATAGAATATGTTATTACTAATAACATACTAAAAACTATTCTTTTTTTTTTTTAATTAATGAAATTCTACTTCGTATTAATCCCTATAGATCAATAATCCTCTTCAACCCTGACGTACGAGGTTTAAAATCCATCCAAGAGGTCAGTCTTCTACGTGAGAAGATCTATGCAGCTTTAGAAGAATATACACGTGTATCTTGTCCGAACGATCCAGGAAGATTCGCTAAGCTATTGCTTCGCCTACCGTCCATTCGTTCGATCGGCCTCAAATGTCTCGAACATCTCTTCTTCTACAAGCTGATCGGTGATGTACCGATCGATGACTTCCTAATGGAGATGCTGGAGTCATCCTCGGATCCTTAGGAACAAAGGGTGTGCCGCATTCTGGGGCACACCGATCTCTGAACAAGAGAAAAATAGAGATAGATAGATAGAGAGAGAGAAAGAGAGAGAGAGAGAGAAAGAGAGGGGAGGATAACTCGTGGTAAAGAGATATAAAGCTACGGGGGATAAAAAAAGAAAAAGAAAAACAAATTAACGAGAAAACAGAGCTATACGACAACACCATTATAAAAACAACAACAACAATAATAATAATAATAACAACAACTACAACAACAACAACATTGAAGAATATTAAAGTAGAGAATTTACGATCTTTTCTTCTCTTTTCTTTTTATTTATTTATTATTTTTTTTTTCTTCTTATTTTCTTTCTTTTCTTTTTTTTATTTTGTTAACTCTCCGTTCTTTCGTTTTTCGTAAAAATATCTCCGATATTCACGAGTCGAGCCAAGTGGATTACTTACTTCTTTCTTTCTTTTTCTTCTTCTTTTTTATTTTTATTTTTATTTTTTTTTTTTTTTATTTTCATTTCTCTCGTCGTCTTTTTATTATTTATGTATCTTCGTTTAGAGAACACTTATAAATAACAAATTGCGAGAATTCTCTTCATCGTCGAAGGGATCATCGATTCTTTTTCTGTTTTCTGTTTTTTTTTTTTTTCTCAATTCGATTCGTATCGAGAGCGTGTCGGAAAAAGTATACGACGAGGTAGACATTGATTTTGGTGACTTCGTATCCCTCGTTTGTCTACAGTTCTTTTTTTTCTTTTTTTAAATTTGTTTCCCTTATTATAATTATTTATAATAACTACGAGATTGTTAACATTGTATACTACGTTGAAATGTTTCTTTTTTCTTCCTCTTTTAAGGAGGACACCGATTACAAGTTTTCCACGTCGTGTAATATCGTACGGAGTATGTAACTGCATCTATATCTTTACTGCCTATTTTATTATTATTATTATTATTATTATTATTATTATTATTATTATTATTATTATTATTATTATTATTATTATTATTATTATTATTATTATTATTAATATAATTATTTTATTTTTTATTAATATTACTATTATTATTATATTATTTTAATCATGTACCTATTGTTGGTAGAACATATTTAATTTAATCATGCCGATTCGTAATCGCATCAATTTGAGAATTTATTTATTTAACTAATTCGTTTCAACAACTTAACGAAAACCATATGTGTGTCTCCTCGTTTTTATTATTAAGGATGCAGTTTACATATGTATTACTATACGAATATTCATACATTCCAACTCTGCCTCGATTCGAATCGCTAATTTTTTAAAGAGCCACTATATTGCGCGTGTATATGTATATATATATATATATATAATTTATATATATATAATATACACAACACACAGCTGAGAACACGTGTCGTCGCACGTGTAGATTATAATTTATTGTTTTGTATTTTAGGGTATAAAGAAGAGACGAACTTACCAATAATTATACATTACTGATTATTATCTAGTAGATCTCTTTTTTTTTCCTTTTTTTTTTTATTTTATTTTATTTCATTTCATTTTTTTTTATTTTATACAGCGTACGTTGTCTGTAATAAAATATTAAAGAAAAAGAAAAAAAAAACTGTGACAAAGGAGTATCCGTTTTCAAGGGGTTAGGGATTCTTAATAAGATGATAAAGTCGATAGATTATTTTGTTGAAAAGTTTAACTCGTAAATGGCATGATGATAATGATATGGACAACAAAAAAAAAAAAAGAAAAAAAAAGAACAAACCACGTTTTCTCAATGTAACTCTGTCTTCTATGTCCGATAACATGTAAACAAAACTATATTTACAAGAATAGAGAACGAAAGATATCTTATTGTTTAATCAGCAACAATAAGATTCTTTGAGTATTGAACTTTTTTAATCGGCAATATGAAATGAAATTAAAGTGTATAAGCTTTGAAAATCTTTGCGAAGACACCTTGTCAAATAACTGATTTATTCTTTCAACCTGGAAATGTAGAAATTACTATAGAACGTAACTAAGGCAAAACCCTACTCTCGTTGTTAGCAATTTACAGAACTCTGTGAGATATGATTTGAGCTGAAGGACCTTTAAGAATTTAGGTCAATTAAAAGATCTTATGAATTAAATAATGAATTATTTAATATTATCTTGATGATAGCGAAAGATGAATTCAATGATTGAATATAGATGGTACGTGGATTATTTAAAAAAAATATTAAAGTATATTATGCAAATAACCTTTTCTTTTAAACTCGTGAAAGTTTATCAAATGGCTTCAATTAAAAAATTCGTATTATATCAGTATATAATTAACGTTAAATAATTTCTTTGATTTACATACTGTAAACTATTTCTTTTCTCTTCTTTTTTTTTGATTATATACATTTGGACATCTTTCAGCTCTAGTCATTAACACTGTTTACTCTAGTACTGTAGTATTCATAGGCAAAGGATCATACTTACACACTTCGATAATATAAATTATGATAATATTATTATATATTATTAAACATATTTCTATTTTTGCGTGAATGCCTACGATTGTTAGTTGTTGGTTATTGTTATCTACTTGATGAGAGTTTTTAATGTTATGCCTACCATCAAAAGAAACACGATATTAAATTCTCCATTTTTTTCATAACAAGCTGGAGTTACGGTTCATTTCAGATGCCTGCTGTGCCAGTTATGAGTATTCATGATAATGCAGAATAGCCTGTATAGAAGACGGATAACAGAAATTGTTGTTTTTACCTGATTTCTGTGATTTTAATTAAACCGCGATACATAATAATACAATGCTATCGACGTTTCATTATCTATGAGAGCGATTAGTTTGATAAATTTAAAGATTGTCGCGCTATTCTTACCCTTTCCTTTCTCGATTGTTAATTCTGCTCGATCGTTGAAACTGAAAGCACTGACCAGAATTACCTCCCAACGGACGCATTTTGCGTACACCTCTTCAAGCTCCTCAAAGTAAAAAGTAAGAGATCACTTAGGGTTCGAGGGCGCGAATGCTACCTGTGAATGAAGTTTCATATAAATCTATAAATGTTAAAAACAAAAATCTATACATACATATATATATGAATATATGAATATATAAACCGAACTCTTTCGCAAATGATATACAAATTTCAGTAGTGATCGGTAGAGTATTAAAGTTAATGATGAAAGAAAATTAACTTAACATTATACGATTCAACATTACTAAGGTAAGATCACTGGAAAGATTTTGAGCAAATTCATTAGAAACTATATTGAACATGTAACAAAAGAATTAATCCATCAAGAATTATTCTTGGACGAAGGAGAAAAAGTATGATTGTCTTTGGTGTAAATCTTGATGCTTTTGCCACGTTTTTGAAATAGTTAGAAATGGTACAATACTGAAAATTTGTATTTAGAGATATTTTACATAATAATGATGTTCTACATAGAGAAAGATTTATTAATTATTTTATCATCCCAATTTTAGAGATTTTATGCTGTGATAGATCGCTCGAAATACTGTTGCCATTTTCTTTAATATTACAACAATTTTGTGAGGTAATATTTAAGTGGTATATTTGTTACTATATATAAAAATGATCTACTAACCTTTACCCTTATGCTTGCTAATTTACGTTGAAATAAGTCTTTCTCTGCGTAGAGTAATAGAATGGGGTGCGTAGCAAAGTTTCTGTACAGTGGCATTTTCATCTTTGTACTTATAATCTTTGTGATTGCATCTTATTACTTCATCCTGCATGGTTAAAAGAAATATTGGCCATTCGATAAAAGAAAACTAACTCGTGTCCACGTTAATATAGTGGTGAAAATCTAGCATGATTTCTAGCATGTGTACGATACATGATTTTCTTTCTTTATTATTGAAAATTTTCCTCGCACCCATTCTATGTAAATCAGTACAAATAAGATTAATGATAATACAATGTTTAATCTTTCTGAATATATAGAGATATCTGACTCTCACACTAAGAAATGTCCTATTGAATGCTGTACCTTTGCAAAGCTAATTTAGAAACCAGAAAACTCTATACTTTCTGCGGACATGTCTTATAATTTATATATTCTTAAAACTGCTAATTTTAGACAAATTAACATATATATGAACTGCCACTACGATTAATATTTTTTGGAGTATTTGCATTAGTCAAATAGACCTCAATCAATCTTTCTACAATCTAAAGAAACAACAACAAAAAGAAAAAAAAAAAATAAATAAAAGAAGAAAATATAAGTATTAACTAATTTACTATGCCATTTTATTGTAAATTATACACTGTGAAGCAGTTGGATAAGATTTGTTTTTACGAAATTGATGATGACATTTTTCAAACGAGAAAAAACGAAGAAAACGACAAAAAAAAATTAATAAAAAAAAAATAATAATAATAATTATATTCTCTAAAATTCCATAAATTAATCTAAAACGGGTAGGCAGCTCTCTGATATAACATTCCATCCTGCAAACGATTATTATAAGCAGCTTTAGATAATTACGGATACCAATTAATCAGTGTCCAATCCCGTGATAAATTGCTGCACCGTTCGATTCAATGCCTATTTTATTATTATTATTACTATTATTATTATTATTATTACTATTATATCATTATTATTATTATTACCTGCCTGTTTATCTTAAAAAACATCTCGTTTTTATTAATTTTATATACGTGTAAGAAATACACCTTAACGTATAAACCTCTTAAAATATCTAATTATTTTATTATAATTTTAATAACGGAATTTCAGTATTTTGTTCTATAGTTAGCAGTAAAAGGCATGTACGCGTATGCGTGTGTATGTGCATGTCATAATTATATGCGTGGTGTATATGTATTATGGAAGATTAAAAAGAAAGAGAGAGAGAGAGAGAGAGAGAGAAACTAAAAGTCATCGCTCACATATATACACACGTACACACATGCCTCCTGTACTTTCGTATAAATGTGTGTTTGTTTGTGTAATTCCTAGCCCATCATCCACACCATTAAAAAAGCTTGAAAAAAAAAATAAATAAATAAATAAATCTTGAGCGATTAAATAATTAACAAATCGCAACACATACGTACGTATCCGTTGTAGATTAAAAATGTTTAACTATCTGTAAGAATAATATTGGAAACTATGATACGCTTTTATAAACGTGAAATACAACATACTTTTTGAGAGAGAGAGAGAGAGAGAGAGAGAGAGAGAGAGAGAGAGAGAGAGAGAGAGATAATGGCATGAAAAAATAAAAGAAAAAAATAATATAAAAAAATATAACGCGTTTGGCAAGATGGGACAGCAACTGTTTTATAAAAAGTAAGAGTAATATATTGACCTGTGTGTGTAACAATGAGAGTATAAAATGTAATGTAATATGAAAATGGAAATAATAAACAAACAAAGTTGAGATTGTAACATTTAAAACACGAGGGACACGAAAAGGTGATATTGTGTATGTACTTGTAAAACAGTATAAAAAAATATTAACAATCCCTAAGCAAAGAAATATTGTGTATGATCTTGCATCAAGAAATAGATCGTCTATTCTGATTTATCTAAATAAAATATTTTTATGAAGCAAACGCTTTTATCCAGTTTTTCTCCATTCATTTTTTTACTTTTATGATATCATAATTTGTTCTAACCTTTGTTTTTGTATTTTGGATTCTAATAAATTTATTAAATAAACGTCAAGGTAAATATATATGTAAATAGATATGAATATGTATGTAAGTTACTAAGAATATGTTAGAGATTAATTCTCAGATATCTTCTACCACGTTTCTCACGTTTTGAATGATGTTTATTAACATTTCATCTTGAATTGCTCTATAACTTTTCCATAATAATGACAATCATTGTTGCTTTTCGTTAATACAATAAATTTTCATGCATGCACAGTGTCCAAGCATATTTCTTTATTGATGAAAATATTAAAACTTATGTTTTTTGATTAGTAAAAAAAGAGTTAGTTGTATATAAAAAAAAAACTTTTATATTATACCAGATCATTGAATCAAATTTAAAAAAAAAAAAAAATAGAAAGAAAAAAATAGAATGAGATCTTGTTAGTTTTATAAACTTAATACAACACGATTACATAATGAATCTTATAGAAATACGTAGTAAAAAAATTAGATCTGTGTGGAATGGGTGAATTATTAAATACTTCATTGGTCTATTTTCTTTTTAATCGAAGATGTCAAAAAATCCGTGGTAAGTAATCAAAGGTAATTATTATGGAAAACATTCTTTTTCTCTTTTATTCATGATGGACATTATGTTGAGTATGGATCAAGAATAATTATCGATTGTAGATATTATTGATATTAACAATAATTATAGGCATTATAATATGCGCTGTGACTTTTGTTATCGCTGCAAGTTCTTTCCCCATCTTCCATATTTCTTTTTTTTTTCATTTTTTATATATATATGTGTATATATATACACACACACATATATATATAAATAAATAAAACCATTGGACAGAGCACCAAATAAAAAAAAGGAGATCCTTTTAAATTTGTCACAAATTATTCAAAAAATTATCATAGAAATTAATTTTCACTTTTCTCATCTACATTCCTGTTGTAGATTATATACAACTGGTTTTCCTGTGAATACATATTTTACACTATAGAAGAAATAATTCAACTGCACTGTTAAATGTTGTCCTTGGAAGTAATATCTTTCAGTACATATCTGTAACTAAATCTCACAGTTTATATATATATTTATTTTTTGTTAATTTGTGTGCAGTCTTAGTTCCAGTTTATCTGAAAACAAAAATTCATTTTATTTATACAATATCAAGAAATAACATATCGAAATAGATTGTGTGTGGTATAAATAGACGCTTCAACGTAATAATGTTGTAGCGGGAATTTAATTACCCACTTTGTTCTAACATGAAGTGCAGCGTTGTACACTCGTACGGCGTAAAACACGAAAGAGCTCATGTATACGTAAGAAAAAAATATAAACACATTTAATACTATTATATATGATGTACTTACAAAATTTTACCACAATTTGTTGAATATCTAATAATTATTTAGAATTTTTCCTCATCAAGTCCATGTTTAAAGAACATCATTACAGGCACAGATTCACCATCAATTTCTCGATATTCCATTATACCAACAAGACCATCTATGTCCATGGATTCACCAGTGAAAAATTGTAACTCCTTGAATCGTCCTAATATGTCTTTCATAACTTTATTCATATTCGTTTTAAAAACTTCAACTTGATCGGGTGATTTTTCTTCTAACTTTGCTACTAATCTAATATTAAAAAATATAAAATAATTAATTTCTAGAAGAAAATAAAAAAACTTTATATAGAAATATACAATGCTATCTGTCACTTACTTTTTCATGTAATCTTTAAGATACAAAGTATAAGATTTTTTATCTCCAAAAGCAAATGTTTCCTGGAGACGATGATTCAATACAATATCAACACCAGATTCAACAGCTTCATCTGTACACTCTTCTGCTTCTTCAGCAGATGGATTGAAGCCAGCTATTTCTATATCTCCAGATTTTCTGGTTACTAGCTGAATACATTAAACAGAAAATGTTAATAATGCACTTTCTATAAAAATAATATTCTAAGATTCAAATAAAAGTTTTAACTTTACCTTGCCATATACTTCATATAAAACATCGTCTATAAGTTTGATCTTATATGTATCTGAGAACATCTCATCACCTAGAATACAAGAATTCTCGTTATTTTTATAAATGTTCCACAAGTTACAAACACATACACTACTTTTAAAATAGAATCAATCTTCAAAATCAAACGATTCGTTACAGATACAAAGAGGTTATGTACATTTACATTCGATTATAACAAAAAAGAACATAGATACGTTCGAACTTTCTATGGTAATTAATAAATCTACTTTACAACAATGTCCTAACAATGTCTAATATAAATATTCGAAATTATTAGAAGCACATAATATTGTTGCAAGACATATATAACTGTCATTGTTCCATCCTGTATTAACGTATGTTAAAACGTAAATACGATTAATTGAATTAAAAAAATATATATAGATAATATTTATTTTAGATAAGAATATGCAAATTTACCAGTAAAAATATCTTTGTAGATCCTCATTTTGGAAGATGGAGAAAGATTAATTTGCAGCTAAAACTAAACAAGACACAGCCACCTCAAAGAACAAACCGGAAGGGAGAAGAGGACAAGTAGATGAACTGTGGTCAACTACCAACTTTCTAGTATATATATACACGTGTGCTGCCTTTTCTTCACATCCGGCTAATGAGATGTTTTAACCGAGTTATAATTTAATTGTCAAAAATTCGTAACGTATAAATACATAAATATATCTCTATACATAAAAAGGAATTCTTTAAAAATGTGAAAACATCGAAACAATTATATACGAAGTATTAAAAAAAATAATAAACAAATTTATATTGCCTTACCATTATTAATTTTCATTCATAATTCATTATTCAATCCTCGCATCAATACACGCAAACAATGATTTTGTTAAAATTATAATTCAATTAAAATCTTCTTGAAATTTTAAAATATTTCTAAGTTTTAATATATTTCTTTTTGTTACAACGTTTAAAAAAATCTAAATGTAACTTTTCAATTCACGAAATTTTCAACAGCCAATCACGTTTCGATATATTGCGTTCTTATATGAAAAATAATATGAGCGCGTTATTTAAATTTTCTCGTCATTTGTTTTTCATTTATTATAAAAATTAAAAATGAATTGTTTTTCTTTTTTAATTTTTTTCTTTCTTTCTTTTTTTTTTTTCAAGGAAATATATTGAAAAAAAAAAAAAAAAAAAAAGGATTGGTTATACGACCAATCAATTTCGAGATTTAAAAAGAACGGAAGTTAATTCCTTTTAAGATGAGAGGGAGAATTTGTATGACTCCTACGTTCTAAAGCAGGATATAGCAATGGCTTTGAGATCACTTCCGCTTTTAAACTCTGACGAAGAAACATCGCAGGTGTGTGAATTCGTTTCTCTAATTCTTGTTTGTTTCAAATAAAATCCATATAATTTTAGAATTGTAACATAAACGAGTTTCTTCTATTTGAAAATATTATATTTGAAATATAAAATAATGGCTAATGGTCAAGAAGAATATAATACGGAGAAAAAGGATGAGTCTGTTACTGAAGAGGTTAAAAAGGATAAGCCGGTAGAAAATGCAAAGGACGATACAAAAACGGAAGAAACGAAAGAAACGAAAGAATCTTCGGAACCTACTGAAGAATTATTAGAACAGATTAAGGACCAAATAGAAGTAAATATTTTTAATAATATATATTTAGGATATTTCATTTATAAATTGTTTTTTCTTTCCTTTTTTCTCACAGTATGGATAAAGAATTAATACAATATTTCTACTGTATATACATGTGCATATCATACATATATATGTGTGTGTATATATGTATGTATATTGGTAGAATTTTATTTTATTAATATTCACATTCATTCATTCCTTTATTACAGTTTTATTTTGGAAATGTAAATATGCAAAGAGACAAGTTCCTTACGGAACAAATAAAACTAGATGAAGGATGGATACCTTTATCAGTTATGCTTAATTTCAATATGTTGGCTACGATGACTACAGATTGTGATATAATTGTAAAATCTCTCGAATCAAGCGAATTAATCGAAATATCTGAGGATAAGAAGAAAATAAGACGTTCGCCAAAATTTCCTTTACCTATATATAACGAAGAGTATAGAAAGGCGCAGGAAGCCAAAACAGTTTATATGAAAGGATTTCCATTAGAAAATATAAATATTCAGAAATTAAAGACTTATTTCAAGCAATATGAACCATATGAAAACATTGTTGTAAGTATTTCTATATTCTATAGATTTTTAATAGTATCTAAGAAATGTTAATTTTTTAGATGAGAAAATATTTGGATAAGGATAAGACGTTACACTTTAAAGGTTCTATTTATCTACAATTTAAAACCTTAGATGATGCTAAAACTTTCATGGCAAGAGAATCTGTTAAATACAATGAAACAGAATTAATAAGGAAGTGGGCGTAAGTATAACCGTAATATAACTTTGTTATACACAATCATTGCAAGTTTAAAATATTTTCTTTTCTATTGATTAGGGCTGATTATAATGTAGAACGAGCTAGTGAAAAGGAAGAAAGAAAACAGCGTATACAAGAAGCAAGAAATAAAAAAACAGAAGCTGTAAGTATATATATATATATATAAGTAAATAAAAGTATTAAAGTAGTAATGTATTTTTTAAAGTAGTAATGTATTTTTAGGCATCAAAAGATTCTAAGGTAGCAGATAATGTAAATTTACCAAAGGGTGCTATAATACACATGAAAGGAATGCCCGATGATTGTACAAGGGATATAATTAGAACACGTTTCGAAGAATTTGAAATTCCTATCGCTTATATTCATTTCGAGTCAGGTGACAAAGAAGCCTGGATTCGTTTCCAAGAAGAGAATGCAGCAAAAACTATCTTGGAAAAATTATCAGAAAATAAGGTAAATATTGATACACCATTTTAATTGTGACATCGAATATAAATGGGGAATATAAAGTTGTATTAAATTATATGTATATTTCTATTGAAAGATCTTGATCGAGGAAACGGAAGTTACATGTCGGGTTTTGGAAAATGAAGAAGAACAAAAGTACCTCGACGAAGTTAAGAAATATATTTCTAACCTCAGGCAACGTCATAAGAGCAGAAATGAGAATAAAAAAAGTAAGAGGATTGTTCTTTAAACATAAGTAATTATTGTTACTTAACACGTATAAAACCATATAATGATGACTAGCCATGCTAATACTGAGAAATCTATAGGATTTCGCTGAGTTGAAATTATTCGAATTACTGAAATTTTTTTAAATTAAAACCAAGTTTTTCTTTCTGCCTTGTAATCATTGATATTCATGTTTAAATATTATTATTTCAGATCGCACAGGACACAAGGGAGGAAGGAAAAGGCCTGCGACTTCTCCTGCAGATCATGAGCCAGCAAAAACTGCTGCCGTTGAGTAGTTATTATAGAAATTATTTAAGGTGCGAGATAAAGTTGATCGATGGAAATTTTTTCATCATGGTTGACCTGCTATGTATAATACAATTCATATTAATGTAACAATTTATACATGTACAAAGCGGAGGAAGCTTTGTATATATGTGTTAAGAGATTTAGAAATGCTAGACATTTTTTTTATTACTTTGAGATTTAATTTTTTTTCCGGATAATCGAAGGGTCTGTTATATAATAAAAAAAATTAAATTATATAAGATCCGGATAAAAGAAAATAAACAAATGACCTATTATATACAGTACCTTTAAATACGATTATTTTTCTATGGTTATCGAAGTTCGTAATAATTAGGACTGTAGTAGTATTTTATGATATACGATAAACCGTTAAATAAAGTTTGTAATGATGTTCCTGACACGATATTGTAAAATTATATTGGTAATATTTTTTTATAGATTTTAGTACTGTCTCAGCTTCCTGCGCCTTTCTGTATTTTTCATTGTATATCGGTAAATGAAAATTCAACGACCGTTTTATTTTCTTCTTCTCAGATAATTCACTCGATTCAAAAGATTTCACGATAATATTGCGATTGGTAATCATAGTAGGTTATAATGCAAATAATATACATAGGAATATATCGTACCGATGAGTATTTATAAATAAGTGTTTATTGTTTTACAGTGAAATTTACAAATCGTTCGAGCTAAGTCGCTAGTTAAATTTCACTGTCGTTTTATTTTATTTATTTTTGTTTATTATTTTACGTGCTTGATATTCCTTTTTTTTTTTTATTATTATTATTTCTTTTTTTCCTTTTTACGTACGATCGCAAACAATTGTTAACGTATGTATTGCGAACCATGGGGATTTGTTTGCGAATAATGCTTGAAAAAATGTTTACGCGAGAGCGTAGTTGAAAATTATCAAAGTCGACACGATTAGACGATTTTTTTCTTTTCCTTTTTTTTCCCTTGTTTTTCTTTTCTCCTTCTTCGTATAAGTTTTATGCTAATTACAAGAGTAATATAATTACACGATTACGGCCTTAATCATAGTTTCTCGTCTGCGAAGAAGTGTTACAAGTGTCCTTTTACAAATGAAAAGGACTTTTTTTTATTTATTTATTTATTTATTTTTTTATTTTGACGAGATCTAATTATCGAGAGTTTAGATTTATTATCGTACACACGAACAAATATTTATTTATATTTTCTTCTCTCTAAGAAATCGAACTTATGTAAAAAAGAAAAAACATCTCACGAATCTTGACTCGTCGTTGATCATATCTTTTTATTATTTAAACGATCGAGCATGTCTCCTCTCTTTTTCTTCATTACGCTAAGAATCGTAATATTTGTTCTTTTTTTCCTGTTTCTTTTTTTTTTCTTTTTTTCTTTTTCTTTTTCTTTTTTGTCCAAAAGAGATATGGATATTTTCGAAGTTGCAAACGCTACTACGATTTCTCGAGTGAAATATAATACAGTCGATTTTATTTAAATATTTTCGAAGGTTCCTATCAACACACGAATTTTCATTACGAATTCAACTTTTAGTTGGTCGTGGAGAAGAAATCTATAAATTTATATATATATGTATATAATTTATACGATTTCGAGACGAAAGAAAATAATTTTCTGCTGTTTCTTCTTTTTCCTTTCTTTCTTTCTTTTTTTAAACACAGCACTATTTTCTTTACCTTGTTTCTTTCCTTTTCTTTTGTTCATTTTCTTTCGAGAAGTACATACGTTCACTGTTTTTTGTCGTATATGCATCGATATTCGTAGAGACAGGGAAATGCAAGTTATTTACGTTGAATAATGAATAATGTATAGTCGTGTTCCCGTTGCGTATATTTACTTATTTCTTAACTCTTACGAAGAGTTTTCTTTTTTTTTTCCAAGTATATAGCAACACGCAAGAGAGTACACAAGTGCATACGTTAAAGAACACTCAAATCTTTCACTTGAGTTCCACATTATTATTATTATTATTTTTTTTTTTCATTTTCTCTTTTTTTTTTTCTTTGGTTTAGAAGTAAACTTCAATGTAAAATGTACACCTTATGGCATAGTACGCGGACGAAGGTACTGATTTTCAAAAACTATTTCTCTCTCTCTCTTTCTCTCATGCATACATACTTACATAATTCATTCATACATACATACATACATACATACATACAGATTTTCATCCTTGCACCTTGTTATCCTTAACGAAAGAAGAACACTCTTAGAACACAGTCCTGAAAGATACGAAACGATCTTTCCTTTCGTTATCTTTTTTCTAGAGATAATCATGATTGATTGATTGATTGATTAATTGATTGATTGATTTATTGATTGATTAATTGATGTCCATGTGTTCAAAAGGCAATACCAGTTGTTCTTTTTTCTTTTTAATCCGACGTTAGTTTGATTTTTGTGTGTAATTATTTTTTTTTCTTTTTTAGAATCTAGACTGAGTTGTAGTCTCACAGTCGACGAAAGTCACCCTCTTTGATTTGATGGTGCCGCCCTCTGGCGGCAACCCCTAATGCTATACAGATATCTCTTGTATCTGAACTCGTTTTTTAATGGTATTCGTATTACCAGATGTGGTACTGAGAGAACTAGTAGTCCTGACAGGTGGTTTTGGTGGTATAGGATCTTTATGAACAGCATTACCAGAAACATGTTGTTGTTGCTGTTGCTGTTGCTGTTGTTGATGCTGTTGTCCCGTTTTGTTGTCTACTTTCATTTGTCCGTCTTCGTTCATTGCTTGTTGTTGTCCATGAGATGATTGTTGTTGCTGTTGCTGCTGTTGTTGTTGCTGCTCTTGAACGGAAGGACTTCTGGCTAGAGTCGTGTAAGATGGAGGTGGCTCTTGACTAGGTCTACTTGTATTTTCTGTAGTTTTTATCGCGACAGGTCTTGTGGTCATTGGTAAAGATTCTTGTCCATTCGATGCACAATTCATAGCAGCTCTCTTTTTGTCACGATCACGTTGATAATAAATACCAGCGAATATGAGCATGTTTAAAATGAGTAGAATCAATCCAACACCAACAGTGATAGCTAATGCAGTTGTTGTACTATAATAATGACGAGAGGCGGCTAATCTTTGAAGCAATTCAGCATCATCTTCGGATTCTTCTAATATTGGTGTAATATTTTCGCCTACTGTCTCGTCACCTGTTGACGTACTGCAAGCTGTTGTCGAAGAACCTCCACTACTTTTTGTTGTGCCCGTTAAAGGAAGTGGCGTATACCATTCGTCTCTAACAGGACCTGTTAAATAAGTAAAAAATATTATTTGTTTGATGAAATAGTGACGAATAAAATTGATATTTATTATACTTTTCTTTTGAAATATTAATATATATAGTCTGTATACACATTTAGTTATTGAATGGGATAGTTGAAATAGAAGTAATTAATCAAATAGATTTGGATTTATAGCTGATATAATTTGAAGAATATACCTGCATAATAGTGTTCTTCTCTTTCACGAAAATGATGATGTCTCATAGAAACGTCATCGTCACCTGGTCTATGAAGTTGTGGAATAAGATTTAGCCAAACAGCCATTTTGTGACCACGATAATGACTCTTCATCTTAGGTTTCAAAGCTGTAGAATCATCGTGATAATATATTAATATTATTGTAAAATACATTAACGAGTTCTTTTCAATCGTTTAAATACCTATCGTTAAATATTTTTGAGTACTAGTCTCGTATTGTTCCCACGTTAGACCTCGAAAACGTGTTTTCTCTTTAGGTGTACCATAATCAACGGATTCGATTTTATGCGGCTCGTTGGGGTTTCCAGTTTTTGCGAAATTCGTGAAAAACGTGAGGACGGCTTCAGCGACACCCTGATCTTGTCGAGAATAATTACGAGGGAAGAAAGTACCACCTACTACCAATGGTAATCCAAAAATATATGGAATGTCCTCTCCACGTACACTACCCAAACGCTGAAAAATAAAATCCTACGAATAAATTAAGAATTACACATATAAGTGTATATATATGTCTGTGTGTATTAATATATATATATACACATACATAGATATATGCATATATACAATATTCTCATAAATGATGCATATTTTCATATAAATTACATACTCATTATGTGATACACGTACACATACACACACACATACATACACATAATTATATAAATGATATAATCTCATTATATATAATATATATACTCGTATATATGTATATAAATAATATTACACTTATTATATATATATGTGTGTGTGTGTGTGTGTATAACACGTTTACTTTACACTCTCTCTATAGATTTATATAAATGAAATATAAAAAATGCTAACAATTTCATGACCAAGTTTTCTCAAGAAAATATCGAAGTAAAGGGTTATTCAAAATATAAAGTGACTTTTCTCTTGACTATCTGTCAAGTATTTACGATGTAAATACAAAGTAAGAACGTGGGTAGCTGCTCATTATAATTAGCCGTATAAATGAGAAGAGGAGCGACTTTAACGTTACGACCCCGTTCGGGCTAATGAAACTTTCTGTGTTAAAACGGGAGAGAAAGTATCTCTCCATTTCTCTCTCTCCTTTCTGTCTATCTTTTTCTTTGCTTAAGAAAAGGAGGCGAAGAAGAGGTAGAAGGTGACTCATTTCGCTAGTTAATCTCCGAGTGCACGTAAATACGTTGACTATAATATAGGTAACTATAGAAAGAGAGACATATATATATATATATATATATATATATATATATATAATGAGAGAGAGAGAGAGAGAAAGAGAGAAGTAGAAAAACGAAGAAAGAAAATGGCTTTGGTGAAAGTTGCTAAAGAACGAAGCAGGCGTATTTGCATTCGCATTTAAAATGCATCCTCTCTTAATCTATGTTTAATCGTTGTCGTTTCTTAAAAGGATAAGAGAGTAGAGGACACTGTAATACTACGACGAAGGGGAGAGTCCTTAAGTATCGTTAACGTTATCTTTCAAGATCCTTTCTAACTAAACGGATCGCGTGCTTTCAAATGAAATAAATAGCAAAGAAGAACACCGTTTTCTCTATTTCTGTAATTTCAAATCAAATCTTTCGATACAACGCAATCACTAAATTGAACGATATTTATTTTCTCTTTCGAAGAAACTTTCTACTCCATTGTTTTTTTTTCTATTGTTTTTTTTTTTCCTTTTTCTTTTCTTTATTTATTTTTTCTGTTTTCTTCCTTTTTTGTTCGAGAATAATATTTTAAAATCTGACTGCTCGTTTTCACTTCCTTATATTTTTCACTCTTTTTCATTCTCCCCGCCTTTAATTTGCCAACCTTCGTTTAAATTATCCGGGGGTGGGGGAGGGGGTTGTAGGTAATACGGAAGTAGCTACGAGTTCCGGTTTGACTCGAGCAAAGGTAAAAGAGGGAGCTCGAATTTTCGTAATAATTTTCTCTCGGTAAAGAGAGAGAAAGAGAGAGAAAGAGAGAGAAAGAAAGAGAGAGAGAGAGAGAGAGAGAGAGAGAGAGAGAGAGAGAGAGAGAGAGAGAGAGAGAGAGAGAGAGAGAAATGGATGCTAGGCGCGCGCGCACATATATACATACACACATACTAACACAAACTGTACAAAGTTATCATCCTTCGTTCGTGGCTCATTTGGAAGTTGATTAAATTTCCTACCTCGTTTTATATATGACCCCTGTGTTAGAAGTAGAACGATCGATTCGACGAAATCGTACGGAATTCAATTCTCAAAAGATAGAAAGAGAGAAAGAGAGAGAGAGAGAGAGAGAGAGAAGAGAATCGTATCGTGGGAAATGAAACGAATTATCTGGAAGATGGTTCTATCCGAAAGACATAATGAATGAAGAAGGTATATATATATATATATATATATATATATACCTATATATATATATATACATACAAATATCTATATATAGATGTGTATGTACACACACACCTATATATAGGTGTGTGTATTTACACACACATACAATATACTAACGAAGATTCAAGCTAATTTCGGAGACGATATTTGAAGGGAAAGGGAATTTCAAAAGTTAAGATGGAAGTTCGTGGTGAAGAGGATCTACATTAATTTAGGTCTTCGCGGTCTTCAGTCTATCCTCATTCCTTATGATCATCATCATCATCATCATCATCATCATCATCATCATATGTGTTGTTGACGTCGTCGTCATCATCATCATCATCATCATCATCTTCGTCGTCGTCGTCGTCTTCGTCTTCGTCATTGTGACCTCGTCAAGGTTCTTCTCATTCTCGTTATCATCATACCCATATCATAGGATGACGCATCTTGGATGAGAGAAACGTGATCGTTCTCCTCCTAGTATCTTTCACTTCTACCAAGCGTCTTATTAAATCAGCGTCTACGTCTTGAAATCATGGCTAGCAGTTACCGTGAATGTGGCTGGTGAAACATCGAGGATAAGAGGGATGGTTCTTGTACGGGATGGTAAATGTAGAGACAGTATGATAGAGCCAGCAAGTAAGCTAGAGGCTTCGAATATCTAACACCTTAACTGAGAAGGCCGCTAAAGTTTGCGTTGAGAAGCAAGCTTCTCTATCTAACTATCTCCTTCTCTCTCTCTTTCTCTCTCCCTTGCTCTTATACTTGTACCCTAACTATCTCTATATCTATCCTTTTCTACCTTTGACAAGTCAAGTTAATAGAGTTAACCCAGACTTAAGCAGTCCTTCTCTCTCTCTCTCTCTCTCTCTCTCTCTCTCTCTCTCTCTCTCTCTCTCTCTAATTCTTTCTCTCTTTCTTTAACTATCTGTCTGCTTTTGGCTTTGCCTTACTTTCTTACTTTCTCCTTTCTTCATTCGAAAGGTTTCTTAAACTAAACTCTTCCTCTCTTCATCTTTCTTATCCCTCTCTTCCTCCCTCCTTCACCCTTTACCCTACCTTCGAGAATTTTATGTAAAAACTTAACTTTCGAAGAAGGATCCTACTAACTTTCTGCAAAAAATTCTTCGCGGTACACAAGTATTGACATAAAAAAATCCCGTCCATCACTTCTTCCAAGAATTATTCCGACGTTGTATAAATAAAAATGATTTACATGTGATATTCGTCGGAGCAAAATATTCAAAAAAAAAAAGATAAAAAACAAATCTTCCTTTTTAAATCAATTTGTCGAAAAAGCAAGAAAGTAGAATAAAGGAAGAAGAAAGAAATGACGGAAATAAAGGAAGAAGATGGAATGACGAAACGGACCTTGAGATGACCGCTGTCCTTGGTCTGATAATCGAAGTGATAAAAATAAGTCTTGGCTCCTCTTCTGGCATGATAAAATGCAATCCTCATAAGTGGTGCCACTGTGTGACCATCGCTAAGAGCTTCCATCGTCGAATCACGTATTATAATAGGATGTAGAACTGGCTTGTCCCAATCTGTATATTCGTTCCTGACTGCCGAAAAGATCTCGTTCAGATGATAAACGTAAGCATTACGAATGAAGGTACGTAAGATCCGATTTCTATGATCCTCCTCGAAGCCATACTGAATATCATTCGCGTTGAAGTCGAGATTGGATTCTGTACTGGATACTCCTAGGATCAAGGGTACCTTTATAAAGGCATCACTGGCTCTTTCCATGTCGAGACCTGGATCAGGATTGTTTTGGTCCACGGGCAAACCCGGTCCTATCCGGGGCACGAATCTATAATATCATTAGAATATTATATCTGAGAATTTTTTTGATTAATTTTGATTACTTATATATTATGATATTTTTATGTAGCATTACATATGCTTTTTATCTGTTAGAATTGAAATAGAATGTACTTATTTATGTATCGTACAAACAAGTTAATTTTGTAATTTAAATTTATGATTTTACGATTTTGAATATATGTACATAATATATGTATACAATAATTGATTGATTTATAAATAAGCGTTGGTTTATTATAATTTTTTAATTACGAAATCAATTTCATAAGTATGATATATTATTATCTATTATTCCTAGTTTTATAATCTTGCATAAATGTTTTGTATGGATAGATTAATAAGTACGATCATATTCTAATCAATATTTTTTTTATTATCGAATCAATCTAATAAATATGTATATACACTTATATTACAATCTAAATTATTAATTTTACTATTTTTCATATATGTATTGATCGATTCTAATAAATTAGAATATCGTTTTATTATGAATAAATTTCTAGCTTACAAGAAAATCAATCAAATAAAATATTCGTACATTAATAAATAATATAATCAAAGATATATACAAATACCTTTTGAACATTTCAATAGTTAACAAATATCTTCATTCAATGAATCAATTCATTCGAATGATTTAAACTATTTTTCATTAATTCGAACATTTCGATTAATCTGATAAATCTGATAGAAACGTTTGCGATAAAATAAAGAAAAAAAAAGAAAGAAAAAAGAAGAGAACAAAAAAGAAAGAAAAGAAAAAACAGAAATAAATAAAAAAAAAAAAAGAAGAGAAAAGAAATTTAATTTTCTTTTTTATACCTGATCTCAGGAAGCTCGACAGTCATCAAAGCTTGCAACGATACTCCTCGAAGACAATCAGCAATATCTTCGTCGTTCTCAGCAGGGCAACCTATTTGTTCAGCAACTTTGATCCTTAGATCGTTTGGATCGTGTACGGAAGCCCATGGGCTCAAAGCCGAGCCACTCGACAATACCACGCGATGAAAGAGACCTGAAAAAGAATAAAAGAAGAAATACAAGGAATAAAATATGTCATGTCGTCATGTTGGATAAGTAACAATATGCGAGAGAGTAGAGAGCACTGAAGTTTTTCTTTTCAACACCCCCTCGAACTTATTATTCGTAAAATTTTTCTTCTTGGATAAACTTTATACGCCACGAAAGATATTGTCAAATTGTAAAACAGTACTTTACTGGAGTTATACGATATATATATATATATATATATATATATATATATATATGTATGTATGTATGTATGTATGTATGTATGTATGTATGTATGTATGTATGTATGTATATATATATATATATATATATATATATATATATATATATATATTTACATATGAGTATGTAGATTTATAGTCTCTTAGTATTGGTTTGAAGTTATATGTATGTACGACAGCAGAAATACGTGAGTCGTTGCGTGTTTACGAGGTAAGAAACCTTCGTAAAATAATACGTCGTTAAACCTTACGCCGTTATATAAATTCTTACCTAAGCGTTTATTACGTTACTAAACTTTAAGGACGAGAAGACATTGTGTAACCTTTATTAAGATATAATTCATGCTTTTTTTCTTTTTCTTCCTTTTTTCTTTTTTTTTCTTTTTCTCTTTTTCTTTTTTACTTGCTACTTTTAGTAAAGCGAGAGATTAAAGAGAACAAATTTGAATGAAATATTCCTCGACTTGTTTTCATTAATTACGTTTTTCTTTTAGATTAGAATTTTTCTAATTTAATTTCTCTTTCTTCAAAATAATTCATGATATACCTATGTATCTACGTATATATATATACATAAAATTATTTATATATAATTGTTATTATTTTAAATATATAATGTCATTTACGTGCTTAAATGATATTTGATATTAAAAAAACAAAAAGAAAAAATATATATATATATGTGTACTTTTAAAAATAATTTTCTGATATCTACGTACATTCATTGTTACGAAAAATTCTATGTATTCATTGAAATTCTATATTATTATTATATTCCATCACGTTGAAAATTCCCTTTTATTGTAAAGAAAAGAAAGTTAAAAAAAAACAAGGACACATATAGTACCATCCTTCCGCAAACTTCCATAAGGTGAATAAAATGAGTTTCGGGCCTATGGTAGTACGATGTGCTCTCTCTCTCTCTCTCTCTCTCTCTCTCTCTCTCTCCGTCTCTGTCTCTCTCTCTCTATCTCTTCTTCCCTTCCTTTCACCGACAAAATTCTTCTCTATCGATTTTATACCACACGACGCGACACGACGGTGACTATCTTCTCAATTTCGCTTAAGAAAAGTATTTTTCATGTAAAGTCGAAGCATGTAACTTTATACTAAGCAATGCAAACCTCGTTTACGTTGCGTCTTATCGATGAAAAATATTTCTCTTTCGTTTCTCGTTCGTTTTATCTCGTAAAACATTGAAAGAATATCGGATGACGATCATAAGAAAGGAAGAAAGAAAAAAAAGGAAAAAAAAAAGAAAAGAAAAAATAGAAGATACATTTTAGATCTTTAGAAAGCATTCTCTAACGCGTTCTTTATCCAACATTTGTACGTATATACATACATTATATATACATGCGTACATATACACGTATATACGTACATTAGTATAAAAATTTCAACGTGCTTCTGTTCTAAACGTTATTATTTGTAAAACGAGTATGTAAAAAAGATAAAGATAAAAAGAAGTGTATGTTAAATTGTTATCGATATACAAAGAAAACTCGTATGCATTTCTATTAATTTTCTCTCTCTCTCTATCTCTCTCTCTCTCTCTCTCTCTACCTCTCTCTCTCTCTCTCTCTCTCTCTCTCTATCAATCTCTAAGAGAGCTTTTCCTTCTTTTTATTCCTTCCTTCCTTCCTTCCTTCCTTCCTTTCTTGCTTCTTTCTTTCTTTCCTCTTCGTTTCTCCAGACTATTTTATTAGGATTATTATGAAGAAATGAGGCGTCCTCGAGATCTCTTTTCTTGGAGAAACGCCAATACTCGATACTAGTATGTATGTATACATATGTACATATCATACATACATATGTAGATACATATAATATTTTTATTAAGATGATTGGAAATATCTGCGAGTTAAAAATATTAATATCGATAATAATGATAATAATAATAATAATAATAATAATAATAATAATAATAATAATAATAATAATAATAATAATAATAATAATAATAATAGTAACAATAACAATAACAGTAATATTGATAATAATAATAGTAATAACTGAAAGAAATTAAAGAATAAATTTTAATATTATTCTTGATAGAGAAAGAAAATTATGAATAAAATTAATTAAAATATATGATTAATTAATCAATGAAGTAATCTTACAATTTCTCTCTTGAAATTCATTCGATTGTTCTCGAGTAAAGTAAATGAAAGAAGCTCGCATATTTTTACTAGGGAATATTAATTATTGTAATAATGAAATGAGAGAATATATATATGTATATAGAAACGTTTTAATCGTACTTTGAATGATTTTATTAAAATATCGAGAAAGAAATATATATACAGGGTGGATTTTTTGACCATCTCCAATATCTCCTCTTTTTTTATATGGAAAAATTTGGTTAACAAAAGTCGTACGATACGGAAGGGGTTGTTATATATAATGATAACAAAATGTAAAAATATAAAAGGGTAATGTTGTTAAAATATAAAAGTAATAATTTTTTTGCAGGTACACAACGAGCACGTATAAAGAGCAATTGTATGCTTTTTTAAAATGGAATCATATATTTTTAATTACATAACTCAACATTCTATTAAAAAATTTAATCCATATTATTTAAATTCTATGGAAAATATCATTCAATACATATACAAATATTCAATATTAATGTATGTCAAAAAATTATTACTTTAGAAGATCTTTATACAAGCTTACTCAGTACTTACTCCGCGCTTACATTGCGCATACTTTGTGTTTACTTAGCGTATTTGTTTTAAGTCTCTATGACTTTTAGTTACGGAGATATTGCTATGTAAATGGAAGGTACGAATATTAATAATGTAGACAAAAATTGTTTTTTTTACTAAAACAATCTATTACTTATTTATTAGTTTATGTAATTTTATAAATTCGTCGTAAAGTGAACTTTATTCTATTTTTAAAATAAGGTAAATTTAGTTCGTAAGAATTTGTTTATGAAAATTGTTTATAACAAATTGTTAATTAATTATTAACAATAGGCTAAAACATAGAGAAAATTCTGCCCTATAAAATGGCGTTTGATTCATGTCTCTACGACTTTTAGTTCCGAAGATATTCCCTTGTAAACAGAAATAGTTATTAACAATATAATTTGTTTATTAATAATTTATTAATTTATATAATTTTATAAACTCGTCTTAATCCGAATTTTTTTCTTTTGACAAAATAAGATGAATTTGGTTCGTAAGAATTTGTTTATAAACTTGTTTATAAAAATTGTTTATAACAAATTGTTAATTAATTATTAACAATAGGCTAAAAAATAGAGAAAATTCTGCCCTTTAAAATAGCGTTTGATTCATATCTCTGCGACTTTTGGTTTCAGAGATATTCCTTGTAAACGGAAGAAGCGATTATTAACAATATAATTTGTTTATTAATAATTTATTAATTTATATAATTTTATAAATCCGTCTTAATCCGAATTTCTTTCTTTTGACAAAATAAGATGAATTTGGTTCGTAAGAATTTGTTTATAAAATTGTTTATAAAAATTGTTTATAACAAATTGTTAGTTAATTATTAACAATAGGCTAACAAATAGAGAAAATTCTACCCTTTAAAATGGCGTTTGATTCATGTCTCTACGACTTTTGGTTCCGTAAATATTCTCATATAAATAGTAAGAATTTACGTTGACCCACTGACCTATATATTTCATCCAAGTTTACCTACTGACCCACTGACCTATATAATTTCATTCTATTTACTCGTTGACCCACTGACCTATATAAATTCCAAGAATTTACGCAAGTCAGCTGGTCCAACTACTACTACTATACTATGAACAGCTGTACTACACTAATTATGAATGAAAATCTTTCAAAGGCAATATCTTCCGAACGAAGCATCGTAGAGACTTGAAACAAAGACCATTTTAAAGCGTAATTTATTCTTTATTTATTTAAACAATACAATAATATTGTTATAATAAAACCGATTTTGTTAATAATTTATTAAAATGAAATTTTTTTTTTCATTCGTAATACGGGACATAATTAAAATGAAATCATTTCAATTTTTATTATAATTATGTAAATTTCATTTTTTTTATTTAAAATAAAAAATAGAAGATCTGTTAATAATCGATAATATACGAAACTGAAAGATCGAAAAATTCGAAAAACCTTTCTTCCGTAACTTATTTATGATTACTATTTACTCGTTACTACTCTTATTAAATTCTAATCACATTTGTCTACATGATTTTTTAATAATATTTAAATTAAAACTATCTAAACTAAATAATTTTTTGACAATACATGGATATAATAAAATCATTCTCACGAAAGAAAGATGATTAATATGATCTTATACGTTTTGATTTAAAATACATTATATATACATGTATCCATCTATATTATTTTTTTTTAACATATCATATGCATTTTCTATATAGGGTGTATCAAAAGTCTCTAAACGGGCTGAAAATTTTTAAATGGCTCAAAATTTTTTAGATAATTTTACAAATCAATAACTCAAATCTACTTTTAGTAGGTTTTACTGTTAGTTTTACAATTTGAATAAATAAAACCAAAAAGAATTAATCTGTAAAGTTTCAGAAAAGAGTAATGAATTTTTAAGATAACCTAGGACCTTTCGGCTGACGCTGCATTAAAAGTATATATCAAATAGAATGAATAGAAATGGATAAATTGCACAATGTGCAGTTGAAAAAGAAAAAGATGAGAGATCGTCTTTATGGAAGAGTAGACAAGTGACTAAGCTAGAAAAGTAATAGAGAGGAAATTGTGTGCCTTTCGTTAACGTTAACTAGACGGCAAGATTAAAAGTAAACAAGATGCTACATCTCGCTTTGTTTCGCAGATAAGAAATTTTTTCTCTTTTTCTTCTTTTTCTTATCTATCTATCTATCTATCTATGTTTCTCTCTCTCTCTCTCTCTCTCTCTCTCTCTCTATCTTTTTCTCTTTTTATTTTCATCCTTTTTCCTTGCGTACGTCCACTAAGCATTGCCCTTTTTCGTTCTTCCGACTGCTTTTTCCCCATTCTCACAAATAACGGAGAAAAACGAGAGATATCCCTTATTCTCGAGTAACAAGAGTGAGAAAGAAAGAGAGATTTTTCCATGAATATCGTTGCCTTTCGTTACTCAACTCGGTCGTTTCGTTCTAATGTTCGTATGTCTTAAGAAATGTAAGAGGTCGAATAATTTAATGCTCAATATTTTATATATCGTATATGTATGAGTACGTGCACGTACTACACGTATGTACATACACTACGAAAAGGTTTGATATGGTTTAAGAAAAGAACTGGTACGTCGTATTGTTTTCGTCCATTTCGGACGAAATTTTATTACTTTTTTTTTTTCATCTCATTTCTCGTCTATTTCTTTCTGGCTTTCTCTCATAAACTTTATTATCCTTCATAATTAATCGTATCGTCCAAGGATAATAATCATAATTTTATGTGGATACATAAAATATATGGATATAAATTCTTGAACTTATCGAAATGTACTTACGTATGTATGTACTTTTGTATTTGTCGAAAGTTAATAATAATTTCATATCACGTATAGAAAATAGTTTTATGAATTAACAACGTGATATATGTATGTATGTATGTATGTATGTTCGTATGTATGAGAGAAGTTCTTTAAAATGAACATATATTTCATTTTCAAACGAAGGAAGTTCCAAGTTAAAATTTGAAGGAATATCCACAGTAGCTGTACCTCTAAGATGCATAGTTTGCCTCTCTCCTATTCCTTTTACCGCTATCCATTCGCGAGCTAACATTTCCCATGTAAATTACTCCCGTGCATTTCTTGGAAATTTTATGCGCTCGCACAAATGGCCCGGGTGAAACGTGAAAAATTAAATCTTTGTTTGCCCGATATCACATCCTATAGGGAATACGTGGCAGGAGAAAGAAATAGAGATTGGAGAAATACAAATGTATTCGATCTGAAGGGAGAAAATAATCGATACAATATTTAAAAAAAACAACAATAAAAATAAAAAAAAATAAAGGACAAGAGATTGAATTTTATATGAAAACAACAAATCCTAATATTTTTCTTTCTTTTTCTTTCTTTTTCTTTCTTTTTTTTCATTCTTTTTTTCCATTCTTTTTTCTTACTATTTTTTTTCTTTTTTCTTTCTTTTTTTTTTTTTTAAGGAAAGAAAAACAGAAAGAAGAGAGATCAACTCTTCGTTCGAAAAAAGATCAAGGTTCATATGAAATAAATCGAAAATATATTGTAACGTAAAGATATACATCCCTTTTTCTCTTTTCAATTTTTATGAAGAAAGAAGATCTATCCTTTTCTTTTTTCTTTTTTCTTTTTCTTTCATCGAAAATTAAGATCGAAAGATCTCCGTGGAAAATTATGTAGAAAAGATCTCGGGGAAAATTAATTAAGAATAGATTGGAATCAAGACATAGATATCTCTTTATTGTTTCAACAAATAGAATCTATTTTTGTTCGATCTAAAATTAAGATCGAAAGATATCTGTGGATATTATAGATCCAAATATAAAATGGAGAGAAATCAATGTTTAAATCGGATTTAACGAAAAACCATTTGAGAATTTATTAAAATCAAGATATGCATTGATTTCATTCTTCTTTTTTCTTTGTCTTTCTTTCTTTCTTTCTTTCTTTATTTATTTATTTTTTCTTTAAACAAATAGATTCTACTTTCATTCGATTCAAAATTAAGACCCAGTGAAATGTCCGCGTAAATTCTAGGAAAGATAGAAAAAAGAAAAGAATCATAGAAACGAGGGCTCGTAATCGTTTTAAGAGGGTCAGGTCGTTCATCGAAGTGGAAAAGGTCGAGCGCTGGTCAGCCATCAATGCGTGCGAACCGATGAGAGAGAAAGAGAGACAGAATGGGAAAGAGAGAGAGAGAGAGAGAGAGAGAAATAGAATGAGAGAGACAGAATGAGAAAGAGAGAGAGAGAGAGACAGAATGAGAAAGAGAGAGAGAAGAGGAGGGAGAGAGAGAGAGACAAAATGAGAAAGAGAGAGAGAAAGAGACAGAAAAATAGGGAGAGAGAGAAAGAGAGAAAGAGAGAGACGATAGACAGAGCGGCTTTTTTTATCGTTAGCCTTTCTTCCCACTCGTTGCGTCCTTAAGCCATTTCTCAAGCGGCGAATCGATCGATCGCCCTCGCGAGTATAATCGTGAAAGCGGTCGAGTGTGATTCCTGCCAATTGTCCGAATCACCGAAAGCACGGCGCATGCGTTTCGTACTCGTTTATACGCGCCGATAACGAAGAAAAACGAGAATACGAAAAAGAGATAGAGATAGAGATAGAGATAGAAGGGGAGAGAAAGAGAAAGAGAGAGAGAGAAAAAAAGAAATAGTTTTCATTCCACTTGAGTTTGCAAGTTGAATAAGGAAAAAGAAAAGAGAAAATTATTATAATAAATTAATCAATTGAAAACAACCATGTCATTTTTATCAATAAATCATATAATATCGATTATACATCTAATAATGTTATAATAAACATGATATAGTAATTATATTAATTTTGATTGTCAGTATCAAGAATGACATATCAGTATCATATGACATATAATGATCAGTTAATATGATATAACTGTCATATTAATTTAATGATTATTAATATTAAGAATTATACGAATGACAGGTGGTAATCAATTCATATTAATATTTCTCTCTCTCAGACATGATTATTATTATTATTATTATATTATTATTGTTGTTGTTATTATTAATAATAGTAATAATGATATATAAATTTATCAATCAACTTGAAATTAATTTCATAATAATCATACGGTAATTATTTAACCATAACAATCATATAAATATCATCGTTAATAATAATAATAATACTAGTACTAATAATAATAATAATAATAATATATTATAATTAATATTAATACATAATAACAATAATAATAATGATTATCATTATTATTATTAGTATCCGATACTAGAAACTAATCGTACAAGAGGAGAGTCGAAAATTCGAAAGTAGTTTTGAATGGCCACAAAGGACGAGCTGATTCTCTCTAAGCCATTTCCTGAATAATGCTTTGCTTGTAGTCGGAAATCGTTGAAACTAGACCAAGCAGCGGTTTACATCTCGCGAAATACCTACTCCTCTTTCGATCTTCCTTTCCTGAACTCGCGTGCTCGAGCTCCTCTTCTCGGTCTGCTAAATTACACGATTTCCGAGAGATTTCGGACCTCTATAGGATGCTTCTCACGTATCCTCTCGAATCGCGCTCTTTCTCTCTCTCTCTCTTTCTCTCCTTTTTCCTCTCTTTCTCTTTCTCTTTCTGTTTTTCTCTCTTTCTAATCTTTTATTGAATAATTCTAAACTTGGGTATCTACACACCGATCGATGTATCATATCTACTTGATACACCTTTCTTTTAAAAAGATTTTTTTTATACATGTTTGTAATCGTATTTACTGTTCTATTATTATTATTATTATTATTATTATTATTATTAGTAGTAGTAGTAGTAGTAGTAGTATTTTTTTATTTTAATTACGAAGATTAAATAATACAGTGAATTGAAAGTAATTCCATAACTTGAATTGTTCTTATAAATAATCGTAAATATTCGTAATTATTTATGATTAACGATAATCTTTTATTTGAATTATTTTGGTTAGAATTGTTAATTATATGACGTAGAAGAAAAAGAAAAATAAAATAACGTTATAAGATGTGATATAACATTACTTTTGCAAATCTGAAGTAATGCGAAAGGAATTAAAAACAGGATCAAAAAACATCCGGTATATTTTTCAATGCAGCTCCTTTTACCGTTTCTACAGAAAACTCCTTCGTAAACCTTACCAAAGTAAAAGTCGGTTCAAGTAGGAGTTTAGATCATTGGGTAGCATCTTGCTTTTCCGAGAAAGCAGAAACTAACTCGACCGTTTGATAATAGAACCGATTTCCTCGAGAATTTCAATTATTTCCTTAGAGATTTTTAATTATTTAAAATAAAGAAAAATAACGAATAAAATAATATCATACGATAGGATACAATTTGAAATACAAGTTACAAACTTGAAGTAAATTCGAAGTAAGGCGAAAGAAAAATTGAAAACTCGATGAAAAAAACATTCAATATATTTTTCTAAAGCAATTCTTTTTTTATGATTTTTACAATAAATCCCTACGTAAGCCTTACGTCAAAATAAAAGTCGAATAATAAAATAGAAGTTTAGATCATCACAGATTTCGAGTAGCATCTTGTTTTTCAGAGAAAACAGAAACTAACTCGACCGTTCGATAATAGAACCGATTTCCTCGAGAATTTCAATTATTTCCTTAGAGATTTTTAATTATTGAAAGATAAACAAAAATAACGAATAAAATAGTATAATAGAATTTTATGCTTTTACAAATTTGAACTAATGCGAAGAAAAAATTGAAAACTAGATAAAAAAAAAAACATTTAGTATATTTTTCTAACGTAGTTCTTTTTTTACGATTTCTACAATAAATTCCTACGTAAGCCTTATATCAAAGTAAAAGTCGGATCATCAAGTAAGAGTTTAGATCACCGGGCAGCATCTTGCTTTTCAGAGAAAACAGAAACTAACTCGACCGTTTGGTAATGGACCAATTTCCTCGAGCAATTTCGTGGAGACACGCAAACGCACGTTTATTTACTCGTACTTTTCTTGGATTTTCCGGCTCTGGCTGAAGTCGACGCTGGTGTTATACGGAAAAGCCGACTGAGAAAAGGTCGACGTAAAGGAAATAGAAGAAGTAAGACCGGCAAAAAAGTAACGTTCTTTTTTCTTATTTTCTTTTTTTCTCTTTCGTTTAAAGAAAAAAAAGAAAAGAAAAGAAAAGAGAGAGAGGAAAAGAAAAAGAAACGTTTTTTCGTTGGAGAATCTACGAACTCGACCTGTTTTGACATATTGGTTCGTACGTTCGTTCGTACGTTTGTTTATTTGTTTGTTTTTCCATTCTTATCTTCTTTCTTTTCTTAATTTTTTTTTTTCTTTATTATTTTTTTTCGAGAGCAGAAAGTAATAGTTCACGCTTTTCTTCTTGGTCTCCCACACGGATATTCTTCTTCTTTCTTTCCTTTTTTCTTTTATTTATATTTCCTCTTTCGTTTTTTTTTTCTTTTCTTTTTTTTTTGTTTTTCATTCGCATTTCCTTTTCTTTTCCCAAAAGATTGCTCTCGTTGGTATACCTCGCGCGTACGTAGAGAGAGTACGTGCTCTTAGAAAATTAAAGTCGAAGAAATTAAAGCGATAAAGCGTAAAAAAGCGACGTACGGGAGTAATGAATACTCGTGTTGAGGTTTCCAAACATGTAACTATGAAAATATATATATATATATGTGTGTGTGTGTGTGTGTATGTAGGTCAAGTATCGAACGTAAGTCGAGCCAAGTTTTCGAAGAGGACGCATAAATGTCGAATGCGTCTTTAAAAATACGTGCAAAATTTTCCGCTTTCTTTCTCTCTTTCTCTCTTTCATTTTTCTATATCTTACTCATTTAATTAATTAATAATTATCGATCGACTTACCTTTACCATAAGGAGCAAGAAGTAAAAGATTGACGAGGGCAGCACCAGTGTCATGGCCCATTAAAGTGATTCTTGTTGGGTCACCACCAAAGGCAGCGATATTTTCACGAACCCAACGTAAAGCCATTGCTATGTCCTTTAATGCTAAGTTTCCACCTGATCCTGTCGTTCTGTCTGGATAAGGACGAGTTCTAAGAAATCCTAGAAATTTAACAAACGTTTTATAGATAAATTTCATTTTTTAATATCTTCTTTCTTTTCTCTTTTTTTCATTTTATTGTTATTATTATTATTATTAGTATTATCATCATCATCATCATCATCTATACTATAAATTATTTAATATATTAAAATTATATAAATTATATCATATAAATTATTATTATATTTAATATATTATATAGATTATATGAATTATTTAAATTATTATATGTACTATAAAATCAGAGATATCAAAGATTCTTTTCTCCTTTTTTCATTTTATTATTACTATTACTATTACTATTATTATTATTATTATCATTATTTTTATTATAAAATCAGAGACAAATAATTTCGATTTTTATTACCTAATATTCCTAAACGATAGTTAAGCGTAATGACTATGACATGACCGGCGCTAGCCAATACAGATCCATCATATATATTGCCTGAACCCCATTCGAAACTTTCACCGTGCACATAAACCATAACTGCATAGGGTGCTTCCAAACCAAGCGATCCTGCAAAATATTTTTTTAATGGTATTATAGAAAAATCGTAGAATGACGAGTAGATTCGAGATAAATCATCGCAAACGAGAATAGTCCGAGATGGTTCAGCATTTCGTGTGCCGACGAAAATCTATCTATAAAATGCTATCTCTTTCATTCTTTTTCTCTTTCTTTCCTTCGGCTCTTTCCTCTTCTCTCTTTCTCTATCCCGGTATAAGTAGCATTTAAGCGCGTTAAGCTATTTTCACTTGGGATGGAATTTTGATTTCTCACGGACCAAATGGAATTCTATTATTCGTGACAGTAGGAAATTTCTCATCGGATCTTATTGGAATTGGAATCCTTAACCGAACGAGATATCGATTATCGATGATTGATGCGTTCAATGAATTGCGAGATTTTAACACATTTATTGTTTATCCGTTTCTCCATTAGAAAATAAAATATATATATATATATATATATATATATATATATATATATACGATTTGATCTAGTTTGAAAGAATAGTCGGACGTATGATTTATCGATAATAAAATTCGTTTCGAGTCGTGAGAAAAAAAATTTAAATTGTAAAAATTCACTATTACCGCTTCCAGGTATATACAAATTCAGAAAGAGACAGTCCTCGCTCTGATTGGTCAAAAATGCAAGTAAACGCTTCAATTGCTGATATCTGCCAAGGGGCATTTGCAACAGTGCAGCAGTTTCGTTGCCGATGTCTGGATGATTCTGGGGACAAACGGCACCATAAGTTTCTGCCAATTTCACACCGTTCCAAGGTATTGGTGAAATTGGTGCACGAAATCTTAGATCTCCGATTGGTGGTGCAGCGTATGGAATCCCACGAAACACTTCAACTGGATCCAAGTGTTTGCTGTTAAATTCCTAAAAAGAAATATATATATATTTTTTCTTTTATATATATATATATATAATTTATGTACACACATATATATATACATTTAAGCAAGAAATATAAATATATATAAACAATTAGTATCATAATTATAATAATTAAATGATGAAGATTTCGTATGATAAAACACGCAGATCGTCATATATAAAAAACGTTTCTAAAAACTCGATACTATTGATTATCAACGATAAGCTCCGTTGAAAGAAAAGCAGAATAATAAATTTTTTAGAATATTCATTGCAACGATCGATATTACAAAACGTTTCCTTGATGATATCAATTATTATTTATGATGATAATATCCTCGTTTATAAAGTATTACGATATTTTCAAGGGAGTAGTAAAAAAATTTATTCGTTCGATTAAACGATAACACTTTAAAACATTAGATGCTATTAATCATCAGTGCGATAACGTTAGTAACTTTATAAAAAAGAGACTACGATTTTTAAGACAGTAAAAAATTATTCGTTCGTCTATCTTGCTCGTTAATTCAAAGACGTGTCAAAAGTAAGAGGCACCAAAGAGAAAGGAAAGAAAAAAAGAAGAAGAGAAAGAAAAAGAGAGAGAGAGAGAGAGAGAGAGAGAGAGAGAGAGAGAGAGAGAGAGAGAGAGAGAGGAAAAAATAGAAAAAGATGAGGAGAGAAGATACTTAATGCATCGGATGAGTGTACCGGATGCACAGAATAGTGGGGGTATATAACGAATGCACAGTATAATGGATTAACGGATGCACAGCATAATGGTTTAACGGATGCACAGAATAATTGATTAACGGATCCACAGAATAATGGATTAACCGATGGACGGAATAATGGATTAACGGATGCACAGAATGATAGGTGTTATAATGAATGCACAGGATAATGGATTAACGAATGCACAAAATGATAGATATTATAATGAATGTACAGAATACAATGGATTAACTTATGCGCAGAATATTGTATTAATAAAACGAATGATTAATCAATGAATTAACAAATTGATGTCGTTTGGCTCGTCGATAATCCGAAGTCGGACATTTTGTTCAAATCAAAAACAGTTGTGATTATTTCATATAAAATGGGAACATGATTACAAAATCTCTTATAATCTCATCGGCTGATGAATAATTATCATGTATGTGAACACGACCACGTTAATTTCATACAAGTAGGTATTCATTGACCGAAGGGTTCGGATAACCTAATGGTTTAGGGTTGCCGTGGTTAGAAAGTCACGTTAAAATAACCTGAGCATCATCCTCCCTAACGTGTTAAATTAGTTCGATAATGTTCTCACGTTTTTCCCATAGTTAAGGACGATTCTTGATAACTATTTCTCTCTGTCTCTCTTTCTCTCTCTGTCTGTCTCTCTCTCTCTCTTTCTTTCTATCTATCTATCTATCTCCTTCTTTCTCTCGTTCAAAGATAGGAAGAGAATGAAAAAAAATATGCAGTCCAGCCGCTTCTTGAAAGCAATTATAGGCGGAAGGACCAATAAATCTCGTGTGGTGGGCGCCGACGTTAATTGCACCTTTCGGGTGCCCTTGGGTATAGGAGAGCCATTGAAATCTCGACGCTTCGGCCTCGCATCCGGGTGAAATCACGAATTCCCATTAACCTTTCGCGTCGTGGTGTTATTCGGTGAGAATAAAAAAAAAGGAAAAAGAGAGAGAGAGAGAGAGAGAGAGAGAGAGAGAGAGGTGGAGAAGGGAGGGAGAGAGGAGGACGGAAAATGGAATCGAAAAAAATTCAGGAAAAAAAAAGAAAATCAAAAAAAGTTGCATTCCCACTGATCGTCCAACCTCTCTATGTCTCTCTCTCTTTTTCTCACTTTGTCTCTCTTTCACTCTCTCATACTAGTTTGTACGCTTTGCGCGCTCTTTGGCGAGCATTAAAAATTAACGGCCGCCACGTGGTAACCCTATAACCGACCTCGACGCCTTTTTTACCTTCACCCTTTTTCATTTTTCTTTTTATTTTTCCTTTTTTTCTTTCTTTTTCTTTTTTCCTTTTTCCCTCGAGGCCTCTACAACGAAGCAGAGTCAACACACCAGCGTTGACATGCGTGTCGTTATTTTTCTACCCTAGAGAGAAAAGGATGGTGTATGTGTTACTACATTCTTTCTCTCTCTCACTTGCACATGCATATACGCACATATATATATATACACATACATATACATACACATTCATTCATTAGCATTTGCCTTTTTTTTCCTGCGGCTAGTCATTCGCCAATATCCATGAACGATAAACGAATCATCCATAAAGGACGGAGTGTACTCTCCTTTTCCCTGCCTTTCTCTCTCTCTCTCTCCTTCTCTCTTTTTTTATTTTCTAAATAATTATTCTCATCGATCTCGCTGCGATTAAAAAAGTTATAATATAGTAATCGGATTACAAATTTACTAACGAAGGCCATCACTCTCTTCTTTCCTCTTCACTTCGTTCTCCCTTTATCTCCCTATTTCTTTCTTTTTCTTTTTTGTTATTTTTTTCCTTCTCTCTTTTTCACTCTCTTTCACTCTCTCTCTCTCTCTCTCTCTCTCGCAAATTTTCCTCTCTGATGGTCGCAAACTCGATAGTAAAGTTCAACGCAACGGTATCCCATCTTCGTTCGGCCAAATTCGTTCACCCCTGGAGTATAATTTTAAAGGGTGGCCTTAGGTCGAATCACCACCACTGGACAGGTACTATCCGATCGATACTACAGAGTTACGTTCAACCAGCTCAACTAAAAAAGTATCTAACGAAGGGGTTTATATTTGTAGGAGCGTTGGAATGGAAAACGGAAGTTCTTTGACCTAGCCTCAAAGTTCAGGATCTTCCAATCGGTATTACGAAGCTTACAAACAGACAGAGAGAAGAAGAAGAGAGAGACAGACAGGCAGACAGACAGATAGACAGACAGACAGCCAGACAGACAGACAGAAAGAGAGAGAGAGAGAGAAAGAGAGAGAGAGAGAGATTGAAATGGATATTGAGTGAAGAGAGACTCTCTATAGATGTAGGTATATATATGTGTGTGTGTGTATGCATATATATATATATATATATATATATATATACGGACATCTAATTTACTTCCTTGGACCTACGTCTTGTATGGTGTTTCAGAGTGTGAATCTGAAAGGGAGATCAGTAGAACGGCCCCACAAAATCAAGAGCAACTTCTCTATAGACTCAAAAGACAGATGTAATTAGAGAAACGGACAGATAGATAGTTAAGCAGATACATAGATAGATACATAGATAGATAGATAGATAGATAGATAGATAGATAGATAGATAGACAGATAGATAGATAGATAGATAGATAGATAGATAGATATAGAGAAAGACAGAGGGAAAGAGGGCTTTCTAACATCTAATCAAGTTAACGTTCAAAGCCATTTGTTGCAATTACTCTCGTCTAGAGTATAGTATACAGTAATAGTAGGCACTTATTGATAATTAACGAGAGAAGTACAAATGAGTCGAGGAAATACAGAAAGAAAAATCTAAAACTAAATGATTCAGTGAAAATTTATTACTATTAATTTAACATCTTGTTCTTCTATAATTAACTTTTTAATTATTTCATGATAATAATAATATTAACAGGAATATAATAAAGTACTATATCTCTTTTGCTCGAATTCTATTTAATTATATTCTAATGATTATTAATAACTGTTAACGGGAATATGATTAAGCGTATACGTGAGAGATATTAATTGAGAAAAGAAAAAAATACCATAAACGATTCTAATGGAACTCTATCGTGTTAACATATGTGATTATGAAATTATCAGATATTGATTCAATTGAATTTTCTTAACTTAATTATATGATAATAATATGATTTCTCTATTATTTCCTCTTTGATGGTTATATATATGTATATATATATATAATGCATATATTTTTTTTTCATAAATATTTCTAATCTAAGAAAATATTATTCATTGCAGGATTAACAAATATTATCTCTTTGAACTATTAAATTTCACTATAATGAATAATATGTAATAAAATAGGAGAGAATATATATGTATGTATATATATATATATATTTTACTTATACTTACATATACACACATACACACACCTACATCAGCATGAGAAACAAACGACGAAATAATATTCAATTTCTACGTACTATTCAATTATTCTGAATATTTGGAGATATTCTATCATGCTTCTATATATAATCTCTCTCTCTCTCTCTTTTTCTCCCTCTCTCTCTCTCTCTCTTTCTCTCTCATGAAATCCTGGATTCGTTCGAACGATCTGTGTTCGTGTCTATGTTCATACATAGGACTCATGCGTTTCGTTCCGCATGCATAATGCATTCGCTGACGTACGAGTCCTCGAGGGGTTTTCCCGTTTAAAAATTAAAATACAGTACTGGACCGTCATAATAAATAGATCAGTGAGAAAAGCCGGGAGTAGAGTCGATTTCGTGATTGCGAACGAGTTATTTCGAATTCGATAAAAATGGATTTTTTATGATGACGACAAAACTCAATGCGAGATTGATACGATTATTATATAATATATATTATATTACAAATATGTATGTAATATATATACGTACATATAAATCTTCTCGTATAAAAATATCTATACGTTATAATATATTCATCCAAAATATTTATATATATAACTATAAATTCATCCATAAATTCGATCTAATTTTTTCATCCTAATTTTATTTCATCATAAACCGTATGAACTCTGGTTAAAAAATTTCACGAAATCTGGATAATAAAATCAATGGATTCGTCATAATTCGTCATAATTAATATTTCACTTATGATTAAATAAAAATCACGATCTCTTGTCTCTTAACCTGGAACAAGTTATTCGTTATAATTTCCATTATAATTTTCATCATATGAAGAAAAATTCATAATTAAAGCCACGAAAAAATATCACACACGCATATATATGTACATTACATATATATATATATATATATATATATATATATATATATATATATATATATTTTCAATAAAATCTCGAGAAATAGATTTAAAGAAAGAGTTCACGCGTTAAAATTCGTACCTGTTATTTAATTTATTTCCCTCGTAAATCGTTCCGAAACGTAATATGAAATATCGTGAAATTTTCTTCGAGTCGATCTCACTTTTTCTCTCTCTCTCTCTCTCTCTCTCTCTCTTTCTCTCTCTCTTTCTATCTCTTTCTCTCTCTCTCTCTTTTCGCGCAATATTGCTCGAGGCTCACTCGGATCGTTCTCGGGAGTTTCTAAAACCAGGCGAATTAAAGCTTCCCATGCGTATTGCTTTCGAAGGACGAGGAGAGTTTTACTTTATATCGGCACAATCAGAGCTCGTAAAACGTGGCGGTAGTACTCGTGTAATATTGGATATCCTTGTTATTCGTATGGTATACTAAAATCGCACGGCGCTGCGCTCGTACAAGCTTCTTCCTTTTATTCTGATAAAATTTCAACGAGTTGCTTTCGCGTTCGGAAGTTCGTTTCTCGTATATTTGAAAAAAAAGCGACGAAAAAAAAGAGACGAAAAAGAAAACGAAAAAAAAGGAAACAGAAAAGAGAGTGAGGGAGAGAGAGAGAGAGAGAGAGAGAGAGAAAGAGATTAGACAATTTCGATTGGATATTATCATACGAAAAGAAAACGTACGTCGATTTATTTCAACCGAAAAGAATTAATTATTATCGAGGCTCATAGATAATATCCGTATACCACGTATATAACTTTTAAAAAGAGAAAATAAAGTTTGACTTACTTCGTGAGAAGATTTCTCGATAAGCTGCGAATTATTTTCTACGGTTAACCCTCCTTCTATATTTCTTCCCTCTATATTTCTTACCCATTTACTATGATCTATTTACGATCGACTTTACTATATCGAAGATAAACACAATGGATAAATAAAAATTTTCTTTTATTATATGATACGGTAAGTTCGAACTTTTTAGAACGATTTTGATATCACAATTATCAGTTTCGTCATTAATCGGAAACTATTCTCGTAATTATCATTATTTACGGGCAAGAAAATTATAATTTTTTTAAAGAAAGCAAAAGAGAGAGAGAGAGAGAGAGAGAGAGAGAGAGAGAGAGATAGAGATAGAGTATTCATAGGAAAAATTTCAATTTGCGAAGGTTCCAAGCGAAATTGTCCGTTTCTTTTGTAACCCTAATAAATTGAAGTCGAAAGGTGAAGAGAGAATTCTGGACTGCGCGAACGCTATGGAAGAGGCGAGTTAGAAGAGCGAGAAACGAGGATGGTGACGACAAGAGTGAGAGGAAGAGAATGAGACAGAGAGAGAGAAAGAGAGAGAGAGAGAGAGAAAGAGAGAGATGAGAGAAAGAAAGATGGAAAGAGTGAAACGAGACGAGCAGAAAAATAGCGAATACAAAGCAAATTGGCGCCGAGATACATATGTATATATGTATATGTATGTATGAAGGTACGTTATGTATGCATGTTACATACCGTGTGTCAGAGCGTAGCCAAATGGAGAAATTTCCGGGTAAAATCGAGAAACGTTTCAAGTAAAACGCGTCCGGACGCTAGGTGCGAGAAAAAGAGAGAGAAAGAGAGAGAGAGGGGGGGAGGGAGAGAGGGAGAAAGGGAGAAGGGTTGAAAATGCGAACGCGTCAAGTAACCGGATATCTCTCAAAATGCTATTCGATTTTACTGTCATCTTGCTAGATAGTGACGATACGTTTTCGTAATCGACGCCATCGATTTTGTATATGTAAAAGGAATGAAAGGAAGATGGATAAAAAGAAAATACTACCAAGTCCAAAGATTTGTGAATAAGAAAAGGAAATAGGAATTTGGGTTAAGTGAAAATTAATTTGAGAAGGAAAGAAGAATAAGAAGGAGGAAAAAATAAATATAGATAGATTCGGATGAAGATAGGAAAAGAATGGACAGATATATATATATACACACATATATGTTCATTATACTAATGAAAAGTGGGAGTGATATATAAGTGATAAAGATAAATGTACAAATTTAGGAAATTGCGAGAGAATATAAGTGAAGAGAAAGAGAGAAATAAAAAAAGAAGAAAGACAGAGAGAAAATGCGTGCAAATGGAATTAGATAAATTAGACACTTCAACGAACCGAAGAAATTGATTTCAACGATATATCACGAATCGATCTGTGTCATTCGTTTCACTTCGTTGCATAAAAAGCATTGAAGGTATACTCTAGCTTCCTTGCCTTGCATTTTCTCTTTTTATTTTTCTTTTTTCCTGTTCTTTTTTTTTCTGCGCAGTGGCAAGGTGGATGGGGATTTTATTCGAACGTCGCGGAATACTCAATCGTATGAAATGGACCGTACAATGAATTGAATGAAAAAAACTAAAAATAAAAAAAAAAGAAAAAGGAAAGGAAGAAAAGAAAAAACGAAAAGAGAAAAAGTAAAGGAAACGAGAACGTCTAGTTGCAGTTGTTAGCAATGTTTCAACGGTTAGCAACCAACGGCAACATAATGCTAAGGCCGCGAGGCGTCTACCAAAAGTGAAAAAGTTTTCTCGTTATTCATTCATTCATCCATCTATCCATCCATCCATCCAACTATCTATTCATTTATCTAATAGGACATTATTCTTACAAGAAAAGAAAACAAATGAAATAGGAAAAAAGAAAAATTTTACTAAATTATGAATCTCCTCATTTGATATCAAATTGATCGAGTAAAACATATATGAAAGTGGATAATCTTTTTAGGGTTGAAAATTATACTTCTTATTTCTTTTCTTTTATCTAATCACAACTGTCTTGAATTTTTTTGTCAAGCTTTCGACGTTACAATTTGATTTTCTTCACAGATATTTCAATCTTCTATCAAATGGATATTTTTTTCCAACAAGCTATATGAAACACAATATGTAATATAATTTTTATAACTACAAGAACACAAATAAAGATTGTAAAGAGTTAATATTTTCGAAGATAATGGGAAATATCGAAAAAAAAAGAAAAAAGAAAGAAGAGAGACAGAGAGGGAGAGAGAGAGAGAGAGAGAGAGAGAGAGAGAGAGAGAGAGAGAGAGAAGAGTTGAATCGTCAACGACGTATAAAGGGTTGCCTATAGCCAGGTGTATGTAATTATAAAAACTCTCGACAAATCAAGATATAAACAAACAAACATGACATGAATTATTAACACCGATCGTCGAGGATGATTCATTTTCAGAGGAAGTTGCACTTTGTTTTTACTTCTTTTCTTCCTTTCATTCATTCATATTTCAAAATTCTTCCAAACAACTATTTCCGCTCCCCGTTGTTTTCAAAAAACGATAAACCGATCTCGTCGAATCGCTTTAAAGATGTCATCACGATACACCCTTTACACATGGAAATATATACACACGCATATATACACAATGGAAAGTAGCGGGAGTCAGAGCCTGAATGTTTTTTCGATTTTTATACGAGATCTACTCGTCGACGTGCTATCGTTCGCGTGTTATCACGGTGAACCGCCACGGCCGATCGCTTTTGCTCGATTTGAATTTATTTCCGTGTGCAGTGTGAAAGGCTGGTTTACTCCTCTCCCCCTTTATATCTCTTTCCCCTCCCTCTTTCTCTCTGTCTCTCTCTGTCTCTCTCTCTCTCGTGTTCTCTACACGAAGAAGCGTCTGCGGTCGACGTTACTTCCGTCGCAATGCAGCGATCGACTATAAAATCATCGGACGATCGTCGATCGTTTCCCCACGTCGTCGATACGAATATCTATTAGACGTAATTGATGCGAGGCTACAACATCCGCCGTGTGTGGTTGTACTACGTACATAGGTACCTACTACGAATGAGATCGGGGAACACGCTGGTAAACGTCAAAACGACTCACGACCATCTGACCGATATCGTTTATGCGAAAACGTTTACGCGAAACGATCGTTCGTCGCGATCGTTCGTCGGTTTGCTATCGTCACCGCTATCGCTCATATTTCACTCGGAATTTAACGCGACGAGAGACAGAAACATGCCAGACTGATGTGCCAGGAATAAAAGAGAGAAGAGAGAGAGAGAGATAGAGTGATAAAGAGGAAGAGGAGAGAAGAGAGAGGAGGAGTAAAACGTTCTCTACGTTGTAAATCGTTATAATTCCTAGCGAACGAACGCGTTTAAATCGAACGATCGAGTTCTGACATACATAAGCGTAGAATATCGTCGAATTTATCTTCATCTTAATTTTGTTCTTTATAATGCTATTCGTAATATGATTTGTATATATATTATATACGATATATATATATTTATATGATATATGATATGTATATATTCATTCTAATGATATATTATTTCTATGATATATTATTTTCATTCTAATTTTCATTCTAATTTCATATACGAATTTTCATAACAAATTTTTCGTTATTTAAATAATATTCAAAAGTTAACGCGTTCGTCAACTATAAATAATACTTACAAACGTATCCATCATATTACAGAGACACGAATAGAAATTCGCTAAGACGTTATTAAATCGATTCGAATGAAAATATCGAAAACTGGATGTTTGATGACGATTTCATGTTTTCTTCAATATTATTTTTTAAAATAAAAACATATCAATATAATTCTTCATGACGATCCTCGAAATTCATTAATTATAAAATCATTCTGAAACATACGATTCCGTGCAAATAAATTCGCGAAATTCATACGATGATATTACACACATCGAGAACGAAATACATAGAGAAAGAAAAAAACAAAAAAAAAAGCGAACGAACCAACAAACAAACCAACAAATCAACAAACAAACAAACAAAATTCAATCATACCTGAAGTATACCACGTATTTGTCCACTTTTCGTTTCGACGATTCTGGATGCGTAACGTGTGGCAGCGTTTGCACGAATCCTCTCGTTGCCCGCTGAGAAAAGTAGGATTAAGAATAGAAGGAAAAGAAATCGTTCGGCAAGTCGATTGGCAAACTTTCCTCTCGTACTTCGTCCAATCGTACTCAGCGTGACCAGCGGCCTTTCTTTGGCCGCCGGTTGGCATGGCAGGAGCATGACAGCATTTGCCGGCGTCCACCTGAAGCGACGCCAGTGGCATAACCGAGACCCCCCCTAAGTTCTCCACACGAAACGACTCCCTCCTTCTTTCTCCTCACCCCTCTTCTTCCTCTTCTTCCTCTTCTTCGTCGTCGTCGTCGTCGTCGTCGTCGTCGTTGTCGTCGTCGTCGTACTCGTACTCTTCGTAGTCGTCGTAGTAGTCGTAGTGGTCGTAGTCGTAGTTTCTCTTTTACTCGACTCTTCCTTGTGGTTTCTTCCCTTATCGGCAACTGGTTGCTCTCTTGTTTGCCGACAATGTTTCCCTCCTCCTCCTCCTCTTCCTCCTCCTCCTCCTCCTCCTCCTCCTCCTCCTCCTCCTCCTCCTCCTTCTTCTTCTTTTTCTTCTTACTTTTTTTTCTACATCGATGAAATAAAAGATATATATATCTTTTATTATCTCTCTCTCTATATATATATACATATATATATATATATATATATATATATATATATATATAGATAGAGAGAGAGAGAGAGAGAGACAGAGATAGAGAGAAAGAGAAATATATAGAGAGAAGAAATGTTAGTCTTGTTGAACAAAAAAGAAAGAAAGAGAGAGAGAGAGGGGGAGAGAGAAAGAGAGAGAGAAAAACAGAGACAGAGAAAATGTACCACCCCTAGTCGAGAGACAAATCACTTTGTAACTTCGTTATGCAAAACGACGTCTGTCTTTCTTCCGGTCCTCTCCCGCCCTATCTATCTTCTTCTCTCTCTCTCTCTCTCTCTCTCTTTCTTTTCCTCTCTTTCTCTTTTTCTTTCTCTTTCTCTTTTCTTCTCTTCTCTTTCTTCATATATATATATATATTTTTCTCTCTCCATTTCTATTCCAATCTCTCGATGTTGTGCTACTACTACCGTTGCTGATGCCAACGTTGATGCTTCTTCTTATTCCTACCCTTTCCTTCCTTTTTTTTTCTTGCACGAACTCTTAAGGCATCATTCTTCCCTTTGGCAGTGTCGGATAAGCAGAAACGTGTCAGCCCTCTTTCTCGATCGTTATTTCTTTGGAAGCTGTAAAAAAACAAAAAGAAAAAGAACGGTAAGGCATTCGTTAGGGTCGTAATCATACCGATCGATTTTCTTTTCGACAGTACGGAATAACGAAGTCTGATCGCTACTTGTTTGGTTTTTTTTCTTTTTCTATCATTTTCATTTTCTCTCTCTCTCTCTCTCTCTCTCTCTCTTTCTTTCCTATAGATCTAAACTTTTATAACGACGCTTTCTTTTTCATTTAATTATTCTTAAAACTTCTACCTACTGTTGCTCTTTCTTTTTAGGCCAATTTTATTCGATATAAAACAAAAAGAACAGTAAAAAGGATCCTTTTCAACGTCTGTTATCGATCCCTTTTCTTTTTTTCTATCTATATCTATCTATCTATCTATCTATCTATCTATCTATCTATCTATCTATCTATCTTTCTCTCTCTCTCTCTCTCTCTCTCTCTCTCTTTACTAATTTAATTGAATTCTCAATTATATCGTTCACACCGATCCCCTAGACGGCTCTAACTTTCGCTTATCCGATGTATGTAGGTACCTATAACCTGCTTATCCTCTCTCTTCCAGACCCTCTCTAACCTCTCGCCCAACAACCTACACTCTACCCTCACACTCTACACTCCCTCCCCCCAGAGACTGCGGTTCGAATACCAACGGAAACGTAGTAAAGGTACGAGCCGATGCGCGCGACGCTCAAATTCCTATTCCGGCACTTCATCGTTCGGATTGACGGTTCCGCTGGTAGAGAAATCGTGACGAGAAAGAAAATCGATTCGTACGATCGTTCTGGCTTTCTCGTTCGTTTATTCGATATTTAGAGAGAGAATATAATCGAATGATGACAAAGAGAAAATAATAGAGAAAAAGAGATAGAGAGAGAGAGAGAGAGAGAGAGAGAGAGAGAGGAAAGAGGAAGAGAGGAAATAGATATTTTCTTATCGACAATTAATTTGGATAATAACTAATAGAAATGTTTAATTATAAATTGAAATAGTTATTCAAATATATTCTATTTAAAATTTCTAATAAGATATTTCAATAATTATCGCGGATATTATTATACTCGATATTCTTTCTATTTGTTATACGTATCATGTATGTATATGTATAAAGTGTCGAGTAAAAATTTCGCTTGTATAAAAAAATATTAATTATGACAATAATAATAGTAATCATTCATATTTTTGTTTCGTAAGCTTGAAATTTTTACTCGACGTTTTTTTTTCTATCTATCTGTAATGTAACAAATAGAAAAAATGTCGACTGAAAATATCGGACCAATGGAAAAAGATATTTATTATTATTATTATTATTATTATTATTATTATTATTATTATTATTATTATTATTATTATTATTGAATTGTTAAATATATAGGTTTATTTTTAAAAATGTATTTACATTGACAAGAGAAGACAAAGCATAGACACGAACATGGACACGAACACGAACACGAACACGAACACGAACACGAACATGGACAGGGACACGAATTGGACGATCCTATTCGATCCTATTCGACCTTGTCTTGTCCTGTCTCCTATATTACCCTTAAACGAAGGATCAGATATCTGAAATTTCACAGAATGGTGTTCCAGGCAAAGAACATTGTTTAACAATCAATAACAAGAAAAATTGCTACTACCAAAAATCTGATCTTGTTATATTTTTTGTAAATATTTTATTGAACATACCGCGTAGAGTTTTTTTGAAAGTGAAATTTTTTCTTTTATAACAATATACATTTTTTTTTTATATTTCGTTGTCGTTCGTAAAATGTTACAAAATATTATAAATTTATTGGAATATATTTTAATTATCATCAAAAGTTTTAATTCTTTTTAATTTTAATTTCTTTTTTTTTTCCATAAGGCGCGTATATTTGCTCATAAAAGAAAAAATTGATTATCATCGATTAAATATTATTAATGATCAGATAACGTTTTTCAAGTTCGATCAGAAAGCGAGTTAATTCAAGACTAATTCTTTCATTTTTCTTTTTCCTTTATTTAGGTACGTTGACATTCGGTTATGACGTGAAATTAATTAGATGCTCTAGTTTCTCTTTCTTTCTTTTCATTATTTATTTTCTCTTTTTAATAGGAAACTCCTTCGTTGGCTACACGAATTATGGTTTCGGCCGTTACACGTCGTGCACAGAATGCCATCGTAAATTATAGTTTAATTAAAATCGTAACACTCTGACAGCATTAGAACGCTTTTGCTTATGAAAAGACCAAACGTTATTGTGTCTTTCCTTACTTGTTTTTACATTTATATTACTCATGTGTGTGTATGTGTGTGTGTATACATATACACACATCACTTTCATACATTGGTCCAATAGTTTCTCTTTTTGTTTGATCAAATTCAAACACCAATCATACTGCATTTTACGTGTACATGCGTTTGTTTCAAGCGCATACGTTAATATAGATTTCTATTTTAATATATGATAATTGAAAATTATTAACGCGTTATATAATCGATATTCATAACAATTTGAAAATTATATTCATTCAAATTATCTAAATATTATTTAATTTTATTCGTTTAATCGTTCCCCCCTAATTTCATTATTTTTAAGTTCGAAATTCGTAATATTTTTCGGACTAAAAATTACATTCATTCAAATTATCTAAATATTATTTAGTTTTATTTGATTAATTGTTTCCCTAAATTTTATTATTTTTAAGTTTCAAATTCGTAATATTTTTCGGACTATGATTATTTAATCTTTGATATGGATTATTAAAAGGAAAATGAAGAACCATGTTATTTGAGTTAAATTACTGATAAAGTAGATAGAGATATTGATGAAATAGAATCGTTTGAAATTTCAAGGTTTGAAATATCGCGGAAGTTTAAATCGATATTTCGAGATTACTCGAGCATGCGCATAAGAGTTTAGACGGATAATGTCGAGTGCATCCACGGTGGCAGTTCAGCGTGCATTCAGCGAGCGTAGAGAAAGGAGTGTTTTTCTAGAGCTCCTCTCTTTAATCGTGTAAAAAAAGCTTAAGTTTTATTTCGTTTCTTTTTTTCTTTCGTTTGTTTCAATAGAAACTTTTACAAAGTTTTTATTGATCGAGAACTAAAGGGCGAACGTGAGTAATGATTTTTATTTTAATGTGTCTTATTAATTAAGAATATACACTTTCTCTATGCTGCACATAACCTAAATACACTTTACACTTTATTACACAATGAATTTTTGAAGGTATTCCTTTGATTTTAATTTAATCACTTTAAGATGTCTACATCAGCTATATACATATTGGATGTGAAGGGAAAGGTATTGATCTCTCGCAATTATCGTGGAGATATAGAACCTGGGGTAATCGAGAAGTTCATGTCTTTGGTAATGGAGCGAGAAGAAGAAGGCAATCTTACACCAATTATTCAGACACCAGAGTGTACATATGCTTATATAAAATATAATAACCTTTATATCGTATCTATGACAAAAAAGAATGCAAATATTTCTTTGGTTTTTGTGTTTTTGCATAAAATGGTACAAGTAATGCAAGAATATTTTAAAGAATTAGAAGAAGAGAGTATAAGGGATAATTTTGTTGTGATATATGAACTTCTCGATGAGTTATTAGATTTTGGTTATCCGCAAACAACGGATAGTAAGATTTTGCAAGAATATATCACGCAAGAAGGACATAAATTAGAAATACAACCTAGAATTCCAATGGCTGTAACCAACGCTGTATCTTGGAGGTCCGAAGGTATAAAGTATCGCAAAAACGAAGTCTTTCTGGATGTAATAGAATCTGTGAATCTTCTGGCAAATGCTAATGGAAATGTATTAAGTTCTGAAATCGTTGGTGCCATAAAAATGAGAGTGTATTTATCTGGAATGCCAGAATTGAGGCTGGGTTTAAACGACAAAGTGCTATTCGAATCAACAGGACGGGGAAAGTCCAAGTCGGTAGAATTGGAAGATGTTAAATTTCACCAATGCGTGCGACTTTCAAGATTTGAGAACGACAGAACCATTTCTTTCATACCACCTGATGGAGAGTTTGAATTAATGTCATACAGATTAAACACCCATGTCAAACCATTGATATGGATAGAATCTGTAATAGAAAGACATGCGCATAGTAGAGTTGAATATATGATAAAGGCCAGATCTCAATTTAAACGTAGATCGACGGCGAACAATGTGGAAATAGTAATACCTGTACCAAACGACGCTGACTCTCCCAAATTTAAAACAACTATTGGCAGTGTTAAGTACTCTCCTGAACAAAGTGCAATTACTTGGTTCATTAAATCCTTTCCAGGTGGAAAAGAATATTTAATGAGAGCTCATTTCGGTCTACCATCTGTGGTCGGAGAGGATATAGAAGGCAAGCCACCGATTCAAGTGAAATTTGAAATTCCCTACTTCACTACCTCTGGAATTCAAGTGAGATATTTGAAAATCATTGAGAAGAGCGGTTATCAAGCATTACCGTGGGTTCGTTATATTACACAAAATGGTGATTATCAATTGAGAACGAATTAATTACATGATAATCATAAGAAAATAATGAAGAAATTTTATGAACGATTGCGTACAAAGTTCATAAAAAAAAAAAAGTTAAAAAGAAAGATGTTTGTTTTCCAATTGAAATATTCGAACGTATAAATATTTTTACAAAAATTCGCATGAATATGTATTCTGCTACTGTTGTGAAATTATGTTATCGTTTAATTTGCAATTAACTTCAATTTTGTTCTCTTTGTTAAACAACGGTTCTTTTAATTTTAACGTCGATTTATTTTTTTTTTTTTTAAATACTTGCTTCGAAATTTCTTCAAATATTTTTATTAAAATTTTAAGCTTGTTATCGATATTTATATGGAAGAAAAATGTTACTTTTTATATATGTATAATTATTTTACGTATGGCTGATAATAACACTATATATATAATATGTGTATATATATATATAAATAATATAATTTTACTAATAATTTCATATTCCTACTTCATAAATAAAACAAACAAATAAACAAACAAACAAAAGATTATTATATAAAAATCATAACACGAGGAACGAGGAGGGTAACGAAAACGAGAGGAAATTAAATTTTTCTTTTGAAAACGTGACTCGTAAGTTCTTTTTCTTTTTTTCCCTATGCTGACGAACACATTTTTCATCCTGTCCCTTTCCTTTTTTCATAAGCCACAAGATCGTTTCTCAAAAGAATTTTCGTTCGCACGAAGCTCCGTGCCATTTCTTCATAGCTGATCTTTCGTATGCTTTGGAAAATAAAAAAAAAGAAGAGAGGGAGAGATCGAGAAAGATAGAGACGGAGATAGAGACAAAGTATTCCCATTTAAATCGAACGCTGATCTTTCCTCTAGTTTTTAAATGTAAACGAACGAACGAATAGCAGCTTGGAACTTTGAAATAAAAAAAAAAAGAAAAAATAAATGAATAAAAAAGATTAAAGAAATAAAAAAAAAAAAATTACAATAATAGAAAAGAAAGTAGTAGTAGTAGTAGAGAATTTTGCTCCAAAGTTGATGCTGTCGACCGGAAGAAAAAGGGATAGAGAATAAAAAAAGAAAGAAAGAAAGAAAGAAAGAAAGAAAGAGAGAAAGAGATAGAGACACGAAAATACGATTAGAGCGAAACGGTGGTGGTAAAAATCTTTTTATTCGTATTCGTCGTTGAACGCAGGTACCCCGAATGGTCGTAATATGCAAATTCATTCCACGTATATGAGCCCGTAATAATTTTATGGAAATCAGTAGTCTTGCACGCCGCGGAATTTCCCTTTTTTTTCTCTGTCTCTCTCTCTCTCTCTCTCTCTTTTCTTTATAAATTTTGTCTTTTTTCTTTCATCTTTTTTCTATTCTTTTTTTTTTTTTTTTTTTAATCCACTCGAACGACGCACGCGCTCGACGAGAATTATACTTAGTTATACGCGAAAGGCAACCACGCGACACTAAAAAACTTTTTCTTCCTTTTTCCCCTTTCTCCCTTCTCTCTTTTTCTATCTTTCATTTTTATTTGTATTTTTTTTTTTCTAGTTAGACGAGAGTCGTTTAGGATATCTCGTTGAAATTCTTTCGAGATATCGTACAAGTTCTTTTTTTATTATGATTATTAACATTCATCGATGTTTGCGACTATGTTTAAATCGGAAAGGGAATAATAGAAATAATAAAAATAAAAATAATAATAATAATAACGATAATAATAAAAATAAAAATATAGAAAAGGAAAGGAAAGGATGAGAGAAAGGGATAGAGATGATAGAGAGAGAACGAGAAAGGAGAAAAACTTTACGGAACGTGACAGTGCATAAAAAGATGCGTGTAAAACGCAACGAATGCAGATACTGGTAATAACGTTCCATGGTGCATGTAACGAACGATAGTAATACCGTGAGAGTACAGAGATAACGATATTGCTGTTGCTGTGCTACTATTGCTGTGTTCCTGCTCCTGCTGCTGCTACTGTTGTTACTGCTGTTGCTTATGATAAAGTAGAAACACACGTGGTGCTTGCTACTGGACTGTACTGTAATGGGACACCTTCTGTCGAATAAATATTTTCTTAAATTTTTACGGAATCCAACTTTATAGAAATACATTCTTACATGCATTCTGACATTCAGAAAGATAGATAAACAAATCTAAACACTTTGATATTATTTCTTGAAAATCTAGTCAGTCTGATCAAAAACTAATTCAGTGTTATTAAGAACATGAACATTTGAAAATTGTGCAAGTCCATTTTTTTGTTGTTTCGAAAAAATTAAAGATTAATCAACAATCGCCACGCAATTTCTTTTATTGGACGATTTTAAATTGAACAAAGCATTGACATTTTTTAAGACATTAAATATTAACTGGTTATAAATGAAAAGTTTACAGTAAATTAATCACAAATTGTTGTGATATCTCATTTCTTAAAAAAAGTGGAGTTACGTCACTTTTCAAATAAACGGTTCATATATTTATTGAATATTATACAAAAAGAAGAAGAAATTCGAACGATTAGAAACTGTCTAAGCATTATTTATAATTAATGCAAATACATATATCGAATATTATATTCATAAATACAGTACGAGCTAAAAGTTTCTTCCAAGATGATTTGAAAAATTAATTACTCTTTTTCGTGACTTTTAGGGCTTGTTATCGGATTTTTTAGTTTTATAATCTGGAAAAAAGAAAAATCATTTTAATCAGATAAAAAGTCTCGACGAAGAGTAATTCATTTTTATTATCACATTAGGAACTTTTGGTCCATTTAAAAATTTTGCTATACCCTATATATGTGTATGAATATTATATAAACAAAAAGAAATCTAAAAGATTAGAAACTATTTAAATATTATGTATAATAAGCATATATCCATAAATATACAATATACTTATAAAAATTAAAAGAAATTTTATATACATATATAAACAATATTATAAGATATTAATATACATATAATATTATAAATAAATAAATAAATAAACGCATAAGAGATCATATAAAATCTCTTTTGATTTTTATAATTAAGATAATATAAGGATAAATTAACGTATAAATAATATTTTTCACTTAGAAATATGTAACTTATTTGACGAAATATTCAATTAATTATAATGGATCGTTTAGTATGTTATCTTAGAAAATATCTTAAGTGATAGCTAAATCCACACAATACCACAAGCATAACACGGTACGAATTACGAAGGGAATACTGCTCTGCATTCCCAAAGGAATTTCCTCGGGATCGTTTCGTTACTCGTCGAGCATTCGGATAAATTTTCTACATTCTACAAAGAGAGCGTTTCACGTTCCATTAATATTCGAAATATCGAAGATATCGGATGTGTATATTTGTTCGCGCGAAAAATAATCTCTACTCGATCATTCCAATCGTTAACATTACAATCGATCTATCGATCAATATATTTTCTCAACGTTGTTATGTCGATGTATACGTCATCTCTATAATTATCATCGTCATCGAATCGGATTCGTTAACGATAACACAAAAGAACGAAGCAGAGAGAGAGAGAGAGAGAGCAGGAAGCATTTTAATTAAACTGCCAGAACATTTGATCGAAACGTATTTAACATAGATCTACATTTCAGTCTGGACGATTTCATTGTTACTTGACATTGCGTTTCATCGCCATTTTCTATTTTCTAGCACGGAGAACGCACGTCTATCACCGTTTGGGATTTAGTATAATCTGTATTCCTCGTTGTAGTATAGACAAATGAAAAAAGAAAAAAGATAAAGAAAGGGAGAAAAGAAAATATATAGTTTCTTCTCTCACTCAATGTTCTCTTTCTTTCTAACTCTCTCTCTCTTTCCCTCTCTTTCTCTCTCTTTCTCTTTCTCTTCTCGCAACCATTTATTACTTTTTCTTCTTTCTTTCTTTTTTCTTTTTTAGATTGCCTTTCTCCTAGAGAACAACTGGATGAAGATAAATAAATAAGTAAATAAATAAATAAATAAATCATAGAGGATAGATACTGTCGAATATTTTATCTCGAAATGAGATCTTTTATTCTGAAAGATATATACTTGAAGTCTTTTATGTATATTTATAGCTCTATTTTATGAGTATCTATAGCTCTTATATATATATATATATATATATATATATATATATATATATATATATATATATATCATTGTCCTTCTCTCTTATGGCGCCGTTTCTCTGATATTTATCCGAAAGAAAAATAAAAGAAAGGAAACGTTTATGAAAAGTTAGAGAAGTGTGAAGCTAGAAAAGTGTGTAGGAAAGTTTTAGGATGAGTGGAAAAGGCCGTCCGGTACTTTTTTCACGCTGAGAGAAGAGCGACAAAACGATGGAGACTTTGCAAGGAAGAGTTATACTCTCTCATTCTCTCTTTCATTCTCTCTCTCATTCTCTCTCTCTCTCTCTCTCTCTCTCTCTCTCTCTCTCTCTCTCTCTCTCTCTCTTATGTTATCCGTCATTGGCTCGTAGCCAATCGTGTGCGAGTCATCCTTGTTTTCGAATCCTCTTGGCATCGACATTTCATTGCAAATTACATTGTCCCCAGACCCAAATCTTCTCGCTTATTTACTTAGTCGATATCTTCTACTGTTCCTTAACACAAACACACACACACACACACACACACACACACACACAATACAAAAGAAAAGAGAAAAAAATAGAAAAAGAAATGGAAAAAGAATTTATATTTTACTCGCGTCGCTGCAAACGAAATAAACGAGAAAAGAAAATATCAAATTGAAGTTTTAAAGAGTCATAAGTTTAATGATCGATCATACTATAAATGTTACCACCCACTCTTTGAAGAAGAAGAAAATTTCATTTCTTGAGAAGAAGGTAGATGAACATGGCTGTTTATTGCGAAGAGAGAAGAGCGCAGAGAGAATAAACGAGAAGAAGTTTTAGCTCGACGAAGAGACGACGAAACTCGAGACTCTTCGAGAGTTTAAGTCCTTCGTGATGAAGCGTTGCGTTTTAGTTTCTCTTTCTCTCTTTCTCTCTCTCTCTCTCTCTCTCTCTCTCTCTCTTTCTCTCTTTTATTTCATCCTCTTCCACGAAAAGATGTTGCTCCTTTATCTCGAACGTTACAAGAGTGAAACATTTCGTGCATCCATCCTTGTCTGAGAAAATTTCAAAATTCGTTTTCGACCTCGCCTAAGTATCACGTATATATTTCCTGTATACCTATCTGTCTTCTCTCTTCCATATTCTTTTTATTTTTATTTTTATTTTAACATTTTTTTTTGTTTCTCTCTCTTTACCTTTTTTTTTATTTCAAACTGTTCGAACTAAACTATTCGACTACTTTGTTCTACTTCGTAGCGTATATCCACACACACACACATACACACATATATATATATACATATATATACATATATATATACAATATAATTAGTATCGTGTTCGAAGATAAACGAGCTGACTAACCAAACGTCCATTCGTTCCACCCTTCCAACCTAACGTTATTGCTATAGACACATATATACGCGATATGACGATTATGGGTCCCGGCTGTTCGGAAATACATAGATGGTTCGCGGCCTGATCAAACGTCGACTCGTTCTACTTCTATAAACAACATTACCAACGCATATCTACGCACACTATAATAATGATTGGCATCGTTTGAAAATCTCAACAGGCTGATTATACATCGAGTCGTTCTACTTCGATAAACATACCGTGTTACAATAATACATGCTCGGGCTGACCATATGTCGATTCGTTTTACCTTTCTACGTAACATCATTACCATAGGACTATATATATATATATATACATACATATATACATATATGTATATGTATATATATATATATATGCATATAGAATGATGATTATCTTGTTTTGAAAATATATACATGAGTATCATCAAACGTTGACTTATTTTACATTCTGACGAACTTATTATACTATACGTACACTATCGTGATAATTGGAATTGCTTGATGAAAATCTCAGACTGATTATACATACATCGACTCGTATTACCTTTCTACGTAACATTATTTACTCTATAGACGTACGATGGCAATTATGGTCATTAGAAAATTTCAACAGGTTAATCGTAAATCGATTCGTACATATTCTTGCAACGTAATATTATTACCACAGGCGGCATATAGAACGACGATTATTGTCGTTTGAATGTATATATACGAGTCGCATGTCTGATCAAACGTCGACTCGTTCTACTTTCCTTTTACATAATATTACTATACCTGCGAATGAGTAGATTAGAAATAACGATTGACATAGTTCGTTTGAAATATTAATATACTTTGATCGTGTATCAGACTTGTACTACTTCTTAGCTATAGTAATCGTTACTATCGTTAGAAAAAAAAATTTGTATATATATATATATATCAGCTGATCGAACATAGGTCGTATTACATTCTACTTTTAAATTACTTAAATTACTTTATCCAATCGAAATAAATAGTCGATTTCCGATAGAACTCGACTCCGACGACTCGATTAATGGACAATTGGTCTAGTCTCTTTTGATCATTCTTCAATTCGATACGACTCTACTAGTAGATAATTAAGGTTTCGAATGTAAATCGAATGTTCCGTTCTACCCCATATCACTCCAATTTGCGTATCTATGTATTTGCATGTGTGTAAACATGCACAAATTAGCCGCGACTCTCTTCGAATTTATATGCTCTACTCGAATTCAACGGAGAAGCGGTAGCAGCATCGTGCACCCTGTCTCTCGATGTTTCAAACGTTAGTCGGTCCTCTATCTAATAGACATCGATCGACAACGGAATGGAATTAGCTTATACTAGAGTCTATATATATATATATATATATATATATATATATATATATATACACACACGTATGTATTTATATACACACACACATACATATATATTTATATATACATTTATACATTTATATACATACATACATACATACAAGTGCGGCTGTGTACACACGATATCCTACCTTATTAATTAGGTATCGGATTAAGTTATAAATAACATCGTATTTTATTTTTATCAAGATATTTACCCTAATCGTTATAAACGATTAACGTATATTCTTAAGAACGCCAGGTAAAAGACCTTCTATATACAAGATAGAGCAAAAGTCTTTAAGTGAGCTAATAGTCACTAAGTCGAGTCAAAAGTTTCTATGCGATTTTAAAATTCAGACTGTAATACACTAAGCTTATCTTGTAAAGCTATAAAAGCCTAACTAAGAGACTTAAAAAGTCTCGAAAACGAGCAATTGATTTTTAATACCATTATTAAAAACTTTCGAGCCCATTTTGTATTTGTACATAATTTGTTACAATGTGACATTACGAATTTCTTTCTTTTTTCTCTTTTTATTATCTCTTCGCTTCCTTTCTACGAACAGATAAACAAGAAAAAAAGAAAAGAAAAGAAAACAGACAATAAAAGAACAGATAATAAAAGTATACAATTAACATATAAAAATCGAAGAAGATCTATTGGATCGTTAAATGAGCTGGATAAAACAGGACTGTGAAAATTACCATAATTTATGTATAGATAAGGATACTAAATTCGTACAAAATTTCTCTCAATTTCCTTTAAGCGGGTAAATAATAAAAAGTAAATAGTAAAGTAAGTAAATAAATCATTTCGAGCACGGAATCGAGTAAATTTCATTTCGTTATCGTCGTAGTCGTAGTCGTCTCTTCGATCGTAGAGAGCTAATATTACTGCCTTCGCCATAACGTACTGAAACGACAAAAGCGTTCGCATCAAACGAACAGCCAACCAGCCAGCCAGCCAACCAACCAACCAGCCAACCAACCAACCAACCAACCAACCAACCAACCAGCCAGCACAACCCAGCCCAGTTCCAGCTAGCTACTGACTGCTACATACTTCGCTTTGGCTCGCGTACAATAAATAGTCGTCCCGTGCGATAAGAAGTTACGGGAATGTCAAACGTAACTTCCTACCACTACCACTAGCACTAGCACTAGCACTAGCACTACCACTACTACTATTACTATTATTAGTAGGTAGCAAGCGAGGAGCGATATTCCAGCAAGTAGAAACGGTCGTGTTTACTTGGACAAAAGAACAAGATAGAGGACGGGCAGAGGTTACACGTTAAACTATGAGCATCCGAACTGCATCTGCATATGCGTGTATGTATGTACATATTTATTCGCTTTGCCGTTACGATAAATTGCATTCATCCATCTCCAAGATTCAAAGGCGATTTCTTTTTTATATGGTCTTGTGTGTATTTTATTATTAGAAATATTTGTTAAATTTTATCTGTTGTGTGTGTGTGTGTGTATGTATAAAATATTACGCATTATTTTACGCTTAATTTGTTTCAAGTTTCTACGACTTTTAGTTCTAGAGATATTTCATTATATAAAGGACGTGTTTATTAACAATGTAATTTGTTTATTAAATAAATTTATTAATTTATGCAATTTTTTAAATCAGCAGATATTCGAATCTTTTATTTTTGATAAAATAAGACGAATTTCAGTTCGTAGAAATTTGTTTATGAAAATTGTTTATAACAAATTGTTCATTAATTATTAACAATAGGCTAAAACATAGAGAAAATTCTGCCCTATAAAATGGCGTTTGATTCATGTCTCTACGACTTTTAGTTCCGAAGATATTCCCTTGTAAACAGAAATAGTTATTAACAATATAATTTGTTTATTAATAATTTATTAATTTATATAATTTTATAAACTCGTCTTAATCCGAATTTTTTTCTTTTGACAAAATAAGATGAATTTGGTTCGTAAGAATTTGTTTATAAAATTGTTTATAAAAATTGTTTATAACAAATTGTTAATTAATTGTTAACAATAGGCTAAAAAATAGAGAAAATTCTGCCCTTTAAAATAGCGTTTGATTCATATCTCTGCGACTTTTGGTTTCAGAGATATTCCTTGTAAACGGAAGAAGCGATTATTAACAATATAATTTGTTTATTAATAATTTATTAATTTATATAATTTTATAAATCCGTCTTAATCCGAATTTCTTTCTTTTGACAAAATAAGATGAATTTGGTTCGTAAGAATTTGTTTATAAAATTGTTTATAAAAATTGTTTATAACAAATTGTTAATTAATTATTAACAATAGGCTAAAAAATAGAGAAAATTCTGCTCTTTAAAATAGCGTTTGATTCATGTCTTTACGACTTTTGGTTCCGTAAATATTCTCATATAAATAGTAAGAATTTACGTTGACCCACTGACCTATATATTTCGTCCAAGTTTACCCACTGACCCACTGACCTACTAACCTATATAATTTCATTCAAATTTACTCGCTGACCCACTGACCTATATAAATTCTAAGAAATTACGCAAATCAGCTGGTCCAACTACTACTACTATACTACGAACAGCTGTACTACACTAATTATGAATGAAAATCTTTCAATGGCGATATCTTCCGAACGAAACGTCGTAGAGACTTGAAACAAATACCATTTTAAATGGTACAATTTTCACTATTTTTTCAACATATTGTTAATAATTAATTAACAATTATTAATTAACAAATTTTTCAGAACTAAGTTCATCTTATTTTGTCAGAAATAAAAGATCCGATAAAATTACATGAATTCATAAATAAAAAAACTGATAAAATTATATACATTAATAAATAATTAATAAACAAATTATATTGTTAATAAACACCTGTTCCATTCATACGGGAATATCTCCGGAATTAAAAGTCGTAGAGACTTGAAAAAAGTACGCAAAGTAAGCGGAAAGTAAGCTCAAAATAACTAGGCAAGACAAGTTAAAAAATTATTACTTTCTTATTAATACTATTTATTATTATTATATTACTAATCTTATTTACTATTACTTTTACTATTTTACTTGTAACTTTGATTAATTAGCAATACGTACATTAAAATATCTTCGAAACTAATAACTTGTTAACTTTTTTATAGAAGAGTTAATACTTTTTTATAGAGAATGTCTGTATCGATTAATGCAATTAGAAGTATACGATCTCATAAAAAAAAAAAAAAAAACCAGTTGACTTTCATTTGCGCATCTACCAATAAAAAAGTTATTACTGTCATACCGTGATTCCTTCTGTATCGTACGATTTTTGCAAACAAAAAATTTGTATTATAATCGATTGTCACATTTCAAAAAATAATCAATATATATATATATATAAATAATATAAATATTATTCGTATTAAAAAAATAACTCCAACATTTTTATAATACACATCATATACATACCTATTATCACATAATTTAATTGAGATACATAATGAAATAAATATTTCGATTATAATTATCAACAATGAATTGATTACAAAACAATATTGTTATGTCGTATCTTTTAGTTACTATTTTCGTCCTTACTATGATCGACATAAATTTCACCTATCAGCTACCTTATGGCGTCAAGGCTCCCTTCGAAATGAAATTACCTTGGTTGGGATGGTCGAAACTTCGACAGAGTAAGAGCGAGAGAGAGAGTGAGATAGAAAGAGAGAGAGGGAGGGAGAGAGAGAGAGAGAGAGAAAGAGAAAGGGACCACGCCTGTTTTTAGAAACTAACGTCGCTTCCCACGAAGTTCAAAGTTCCCGCGGCTTTGATGCCGTGAGAACGGAATGAATCTCATTAAAATCGTGGTTCGTGCTACGTTTTATGGCTTCCCAAGGGGTTGCAATTGAAGAGTAAAGAGAAAGAGAGAGAGAGAGAGAGAGAGAGATAGATAGAAAAAGTGTGAGAAAGGTCAAAGATATAATTATATTAGATTAAAAAAAAAAAGAAGCAGATCAAGGAAAGGAGAGATATACAAAAGTGAGAAGATGTATGAAAAGCAGAAAGAAAGAAATATATTAGATAGAAAGAGAAAGATAGAAGAATGAAGGATAGAAAAGGAGAATAGTAAAGTACTAACTGGATCGGAGGTTTCTATGGTGACTTTGATATATTATCAATAATTATTCTTTCTCGAGATTTTTTGGATCAATTTATTTTTTATTTTTCTCCTCGGATTATAAAATTTCAAGCTTAATTATAAAGGTCTGAAATATCTCGTGAAGGATCAATTGATATTTGAAATCAAGGAAGCTTTTCTTGATTTTGACTCATACTATATATGAAAAAGAGACAGAGAGAGAGAGAAGGAGAGAGAGAGAAGGAGAGAGAGAGAGAGAGAGAGAGAGAGAGAGAGAGGAAGGGAGGGAGAAAGAGAGAGAGAGATAATCGTATTAAATAGAAAAAGAAAGATTAATGAAAAGAGAGAGAGATAGAGAGAGACGTAACTATACTGACAGAAAAAGAAAGATGAAGTAAAGGAGGACAGAGAAATAGAGTAGAAAGTATATGAAAAAAAAGGACAGAAAGAGATAACTATATATCAGTTAGAAAAAGAAGGAAAAAAGGACAGAGAAGGAATCGTTAATTAACTCGACGATACTAAAAAAGAAACTCGATCGTTACTACTTCTTGTCGAGGTCGAGATCTGAAAAATTGTCCCTTTCGTTTCTCTCTCACTATCACTCTCTCTCTCTCTCTCTCTCTCTCTCTCTCTCTCTCTCTCTCTCTCTCTCTCTCTTTCTCTCTCTCTCTCTCTCTGTCTCTCTGTCTCTCTTTCTCTTTCACTCTCTCTCGTTCGTACCTTTCGTAGAAAAGTTCGAAAAGATAGAAACAAATAGAATATCAGGACTATGATTTTCTTTGAGAGACGCAACTTTCCTTCCTTCCTTCCTTCCTTCCTTCCTTCTTTCGGTCTCGTGCTTAATTAGAACCTTTCGTTCCTTCTCTATCTCTTTCTCTATATTTCTTTCTTTTCTTCTTTCCTATTTCTTTCTCTCTCTCTCTCTCTCTCTCTCTCTCTCTCTCTCTCTCTCTCTTTCTATCCCTTGTCCTTCCTTGGCTGAGTTCAACGAACTAGTACCTTCGGTAAAGAATACGTTCTGTTCCTCTCATTGAAATCTCGATTTTGTTAAATTCATTAAAGAGAAAAAAAAGAAGAAAAAAAAAAGGATTTATTCAATTTTAACGATACCACTTTGTTTATGATCTGTAAACTGATATACGCTTTCGTGGGTGTGTGCGCGCGTGTATGTTTGACCTGGCTTAGAATTTATTTAAAAAAATATAAAAAAAAATAAAAAAAAGAGAAAGAGAATAATGAAAAGGAAACAATGAAAAAGAAAGAAAAGAAAGGAGAAGAGGGAACAACACTTTTTTTTCTATGCGTTTACATAGAAAAGTTTCTGTAATTAATTCCTTTACAATGTACGTCATCCGTTAAAGAGAGACCGAGTATTACTGTTTGTTCGCCGCACAACATAAATTGAAACAGTTCTGAATTGTTCTTTTCTTTTCTAATTTTTCTCTTTTTTCTCTTTTATATTTCTTTTTTTTTCCTTCTTTTTTATTCCATTTCAAAAGTAACTTCGTTTAACCGGTCTCACAACGTATGTGCGTATGTATTATATATATATATATATATATATATATATATATATAATATATGTGTGTGTGTGTATGTGTTTTATATACATTCTTCGTTATGTCTCTGCTTTTTGCTTAAACGACATTCACTTTTCAAAGTTAAGCAACCAAAACTTCTTTCACACTACATTTTATACTATACTCCGTTGTAAAATTTCTATGAATTTGTTTTATTGTTTTAATTGTTTTTCTTCTTTTATTTCTATTAAATTGTAAACCACTGATGGATGATTTGTTGAGAAGTCTAATAAGACGTCTGGAGAAAATTATCGTTATAAAAAATTTTTGTGTTATAAAATGTAATTACAAATAAAAATCGATTGACTCATTCGTATTGATTTTCATATTCTTTTTCCCCACGATCATCATCGAAAATAACAAATATCCAGTTTAATAAATTAATTAGAAAAATTCATGACTATTTCGAATACATCTTCAAAGTTTTCTCCTAGAAAATCTGTTTAACATATCAACCAATTACATCCTCTATTTCATTACTGTTGATTAATTATAGAAAATAATTATCAAAACAATTATGAAGACGCTCATAGAAAAAAAAAAGTAAAAATCCGTGGGCTATATCGACTTCTTAAAAAATTCTTCAGTTGACAACTGATTGAACATTTTATTGATTTTACTTTATTTTCTTCTTCTTTTGACAATTACCAAACAAACATATTTGTTACAATAATCATATATTTATTTTTAATAATTATGGAAAATAACTATGATAATAATAAAGCCAATAAAGGGAATAAGCCTTACTCACGTACTTACATATAGACACACATACACTCTTACATAAGAAAACTAGTTCTTAACTATTACGAAACTACTTAAATTCTTTTTCCATGAATGGCTTTGTCGAAGAAAAGTAAACAGTGGCTCTTTTGACCAGAAGGAGAGAAGTCACCAACGAAGAGAAGAATCGTGCTGGACCACGACGAGTACAGCTGTCGTACGAGTGAAAGCATTTTGTAAGAAAAAGAAAATGATAGAGAAAAAGAGAGAGAACAAGAAAGAGAGAGAGAGAGAGAGAGAGAGAGAGAGAGAGAGAGAGAGAGATGGAAAAGGGAAAGACTTTTACGTGTTCCTTTTATTTTCTTTCGTAACTATAGTACTCCCTGTACCTCTTCTTACTTCCCTTCTCTCTCTCTCTCTCTCTCTCTTTCTCTCTCTCTTTTTCTCTATGTTTTTCTTTCTTTCTTTTTCTTTTTTTACTTTTTCCCTTTTTTCTTTCTTTCTTTCTTTCTTTCTTTCTTTGGTCCTTTTTTCTTTTTTTCTTTTTTTTCATTTATTCTTCTCGTTTCTGTGAACAGCATTCATTGTCCACTCGCGAACTTTCCGAGCTTTCGTGCTTTCGTCTATAAGAGGAACCAGAAGGGAAAGAAGAAGAAGCTGGAAGAGGAGGTGAGACAGAGAGATTGATTGTAAGACCGCCAGAGGCAAGTAGGGCTCGTTCCATTTTTTAGTTTCGCCTTTGGGGGAATATGAGCCTTCGTTGAGCTTAACGATATTTAGATTTTGTGATTTAAATTATAACGAAGATCTTACCTATCTTTTACAAATTACAAATACTTAAATTATGTGTGTGTGTGTGTGTGTGTGTGTGTGTGTGTGTGTGTATAATACAAAAAAGGATTATAATGTTCGTATAAATTATTTATATTCTTACAAGTACGAACTACTTTCCAAAATCGATTGATTAAGAAACGTATGTTCTCCTTCTTCTTCTTCTTGTTTCTTTTTTTTTTTTTTTAATAAATATATACGATATAAAATTTACATTAGAATTGATTTAATTAAGGACCATGATTATCTTCCGCATGATAATAATTCATTTCATTATTCAAACGATTACAAATGTTATATACGAATATTGTATATATTCTAATATATTTCTATATCATTTTGCTTTGCTGATTGATATAAAATTAAATTGAGTAATATAAAACAATTGATTAATTAATATAATCAATATAATTAATTGATTATATATAAAAAAGAAGAAGAACAATATTTTAAATCATTAGTATTAATCTTGTCTAAGTATTTCCCTTTAAAAAATCTTATGGAACTTAATTATCGTTGAAGGCGAAATGGTCGAGTTTCTTAAAAGATATCGAAACTAAATTCGCTGGTAGGAAATAAGACGCCATGGCTTTTATTGAAAAGACGGGCCAGACAAAAGTGAACGATTAAGATAGGAAGATAGTACTTCCCTCTTTTCCATTGTTATGGGGGTACATAAAGGATTTTACGCGTCGTTTCGTACAGACCTATTCGACGTTAGACTAGTCTCATACTTTCTAACGTTTCTCGAACTACAATGGTTTATTTACAGGGAGAAAAAAAAATATATATAAATCTAAAAAAATAAATACAAAGAAAGAAATCCAAAAGAAAAGTCTAAATAAAAATAACAATATGAACGCTTTCCATGTCGCATTAAAAACGTTAAAACCATTAACAGTACACGTTATATAGATCGTATGTGTTTCGACAATTACGAGATAATTAAAAATCAATTTTTATTGTATTTCGTTTGACAATGAATATGTAACGAATAAAAATATAAAAAAATAAAAATAAAAGAAAAACAGAATTGATCGATTCAATTATATAACGTTTAAAAATAAATTAAATTAAAGTATTAACGAATGAATGTAGATAATCGATCAATTTAATCATAAAAGATTTAACAATAAATCCAATCGAAGTAATATAACAAAAAAGTATCGATATCGAGTTCTTAAGATTTATCAAGTACTTCAATCGAATTAGTAATAAATAATAATCGATGGTCGACTGATTGTATTATATAATACGACATTTATACGTGAATTAAAATGAAGTGATAGTCGTAAATTCTTTTATATCAGAATATTTTTTTTTATAGAGTGTTTTATAAAATTATTGTTTTACTGTATTATTGTTTTATTATTATTACTTTCATTTTTTATTCTTTATATTTCGAGTAGAAATATGAAAGGAATATGATAAATTAAGTGAACACGGAAAGCGTAAAAATATGGAAAAATAGTAAAAGGATCTAGAAACGAGAATATACGTGTATACACACACACGCGCGCGTATATATGTATTTATATGTATGTTTTATGTATGTATGTATGTATGTATGTATGTATGTACGTACGTATGTGTCTATATATATATACACACACACACACACACACACACACACACACACACACACACACACACACATATACACATATACACATACACACATATCTTGGATCGAGAAGGATAGAGAATAAAAGATGTGAGAAAGGATCCTTCGAAATCGTAGGATGCTACCGACGGACTATGACAAATGAACTCATAACCCCTTAGAATATCATGGTATTTTCGCAGAGCTTGTTAAAACGTGGTTGGCTTGGTAACGGCATAAAAAGAAAATTATTTCTAATATATGAGGCGGGGTAACATCGTTTATTGTCCGCTTACAAGAAACGTTATATTATTTCTTCGTTTATATTCCTTTTGCGCGAGTATTTTATTAATACCGTATTCTTAGAATGAGATCGTAACGAAGACGTATAATGGTAATAATATAATGGTAATAAATAAATAACGAAGACATATAATGGTAATAATATAAACACAGAGAATAAATGTACCATGAATATTCTAATGGAAAAAAAAGTGCGGAATTAAAAACAAAAGGAAATTAAGAGAAAGGAGATTAAAAGAAATAAATAAATTTTATATATTAAACATTTTATAATAATAAAATTTTTTCTTTTCAATCCATTAGAATGCATAATTCATTCGATGAAAGTGTTTTATAGAAAAAATAAAAAAAAGCTTCAATTTCAAGAAACAACTTAATTTTTACGCATACACGATGGTTCGAAACGATCCTATTTAGAGTCAAAAGTTTTCAAGCGTTCTTAAAAAAAAAAAAAAAAAAAAAAAAGAGAACGAAAAAAAAATCGATTACTCTTCCGAGACTTATTAGACTAATTGCCTTTTACCAGAACGTAAGATTACGAGCACAAACCTAATTAAAAGCTTAAAAACGTCTCGATAAAGATTTTCAATATCACCCAGGAACTTTTTTAGACCTACTCTATATTATTACGCTTATACAAATATAGATTAAATATGAATTTAAAAAAACATTCCATTAACGTCGCGTAGATTTTATATCGGCGATAGAATCGGTGAAGACGAGAGATTAAAAAAAAAAAAAGAGAGAGAAAAAGAAAAAAAAAAAGAAGAAAAAAAGGAAAAGCAAACAGAGAATAAAAAATAAAAAAAGATAATCGACAATTCTTTCACTTACGAGCAATCTCAGGATGATCTTAAATCAACTGCTTCCTTCCACAACGAGAAAGGGGTTGAACTGAGGGATGTGTCTGCGATCGCACGTGAAACGATGATAGAAGTAGACTGAGAGATCGTTCGGGCACGTAAGACGATAAATCACATGGTTATGGCAGCTTCTCTAGAAAGGGAGAGAGAAAGAGATAGAAATAGAGAGAAAGAGAGGGAGAGAGAGAGAGAGAGAGAGAGAGAGAGAGAGAGAGAGAAAGTTGAGAATATGAGTTTAGAGACGTGTGTCTCTCTATGTATAAGCAACATAACGCAACTAGCTATGCTATACTAGAGTTTGAGGAAAACTCTTCGTCCGTCGTTAACCAAATTGATATCGTTCCTCTCGTAAAGTTCGTCCTGTATATATGTAGGTATAATATCTTTCCTGAATCATATGAACAACTCTTATATACAACATATATGTTTACATATAATACGATCTGACAAATGATATTATTATTTTACTATCTTATTATTTTATTTTATTTATATTTTTCTGTTTTATTTAATTGATATATTCTATTTAAATAAATGAATATATATATATATGCTTGTGTGTGTGTGTGTGTGTGTTAATTTAATTACATTAGATATTTTATAATATTCTTTTGTTATATACTCTATTACTATATATGTATATATTACATATATTTATTATATTGAAGTAAGTGTATATGTACGTATATAATTCGATGTATCTATACATATCTGTATGCATATAAACACGTTAAGCCAATAAAATTTGTATCCTTTATTTATTATAAAGACATTTAATCTTATATTGTGTTATATTGAAAAAATAAATTTCTACATATAGGTATGTATGTATATGTGTGTTCGTACTCGTATACGTGTATGTTATGAAAACACAAAAGCGCAGTAACGAATATTACAATGACACGATATGACCTTCAATAAATTTTATGTTATACGTATATACGTACACGAAATTGGATTATTGATCCCAATTTGTTTTTCTTCGGATAACGTGTACAAATAATTAAATTTGCGTTGGTACGAAAGAGAACGTGTGAAAGCAAAGATACATAAATCAGACGTACCGCTAAATATTTCAACGATTTCAATGAAATGAATGCAATAATATAATCCAATGGTACACGTTCTTTTCCCGCTACTAACGTTTATATTATATAAATAATAAATAAATATATATATACACATATATATAGATATATAGAAACATATATACATACATACACATATATATATGTATACATATATATATCGATAATGTTTCAACATCGCGATGTGTAATTGGAATAATAAATATGTTTCGATATCTCTGGCAATGATGAATATTGTACATGTAATTTAATATGAATATATATGTACACACACACATATATATATGTATGTGTGTATATGTGTGCACATAAATATAACATTATACATATGTATATATTTTATTCGATCTCGATGAACGTTCAATTATTTATTTCGCAAACACCCGTGAAAAACATTCTGCAAAGTTTAACGAACGTTTTATAACGACTCTACGAATAATTTCTTAATTAAAGATCCGTTCAGAGATTAATAAAAAACAAAACAAAATATAAAGCAAAACAAAACAAAAATAGAAAAAAAGAAGGAGGAAGAAGAAAAAAAGAAAGAAAAGAACCAACAGATATATACTCTTTTTATAATTTCACTTTGAATCATAGTGTTGAAAAAACAAAATCACCATCGAAATTTTATAAAAGAAAGAGACAGGTAGACGGACGGGACAGACAAACAGACAAACAAGTAGACAAACAAGTAGACAGAGAGAGAGAGAGAGAGAGAGAGAAGGAGAAAAAAATTTCAAATATCACGTATGCATATATATATGTATGTATATATGTATGGATATGTATATATATATATATGTATGTATCGGCCATGATGTAGACGGTTCGATACTGGGCAGCATTGTTTCCAAATTCCGATTATAAGCGAGCCTCGATTCTGACGAGCCATGCGCTTGACGGCAGTGATCCCTTTGTGAATGTCGACACAGAAAACTGGAAGCTTTTTCGTTGTATTTAAGAAGAGTTAGTTGCGAAAGAATGGATCGATATACGAATAAATATAAAAAGGAATTATACATATCAGAAGTATATTTATTATATGTATACGTTCGTTGGCTAACTAAAGAAAATTTCATCATTCGTATAGATTGTCTAACATTGATAATGGTGTTGTATAAAAGTAAATATTACTATTAGATATTTAAAAAATTGTGATTTAATTAGAAAAAGTAAAAATAATGGGAATAAAAGTTGGATTAGTTAAATTCTTATTAAAGTCTGACTATTGTATACAATTTATATATCGTTAATTTTCTATAAATATATTTTTAATAAAGAGAAAGAAAAAGAAAATTGATGAATCAATGATTAATAATTTCTGAGATAATTGAAATGAAATAATACTTAAATAAAGCTTGAATATTCAATCTCGATCGTTCAGTGAAAATAATTTCAATGAACGACAATGATAGACTTAGGAAATTTCTTATATAAATGTTATATATAATACATCAATACACGAGATGAGTAAAAAGCTTTTAGATTAGCTTAAAAAATTCTTAGACGATCTTAAAAAAAATCAATTAATCCTTATCGATACGAATTCTATTTGATTTCTCTACTACTATCCCAAATCGTAAAACTAAAAGCTTGGGTATATATGAATAACATAGCATCGTAAAAGAATAATTGATGATTAAAAATGATCGAGTTCAAAAATCAAAAATTTTGCAAGTCGATCTAAAGACTGAAACAAACATAAAATAATAATAATAATAATAATAATAATAATAATAATAATAACAACAACAACAATAACAATAATAATAGTAATAAGAAAATTTTCTCTTCGAGAAAAATTGTAAGTTTCCTCCTTACTGATCATATTTAATCAATCGAGTTTGTAAAAAAAAAAAGAAAAAAAAAAGGAAAGAAAAAAATGAAAAAAAGAAAACAAAAAAAGCAAAGAAAGAAAAAAAGAAAAAAAAATAGATAGAGGACGCGTGGTGATTCGTTAAATGGACGCGAACGTTTCTACTTCTTATCGAAGAATTCGAAGAGGATCGAAGAGGAAATTAGAGAAGAGCAGCTTGCGGAGATGGTGCTAAAATTGCTTTCACGATCGTCCGACGTTCCCTTTCCCTCCTTTTCCTCCTCCTCCTCCTCCTCCTCCTCCTCTTTCACCCCCTCTTCTTCCTCTCACTCCTCCCTTTTCCTCCTCTTCCACCTCTTTGCTTCTCCTCTTCCAATTTCGTCGACCCTTTATCGCTCGACTCTTGCTAGCCGAACGCAGGAGCTTTAACTAATGGCTACTCTACTTCCAAATAATTCGTAATTCACGGCTCCCTCCCCCCTCTCCATCTCTCCCTACCTCTTTACAAGCTTTGGAATGCAATCTCGAGATTCTGTAAATCAACAAACTCAAGAAACAATCACGATCTTAACTCTTAAGTATCCCTCCTTAAAGAATACTTATTTCATAATTCAACGTTTAAATTTAAAGAAGAGAAAAGCAAATCTTTTTTGTTTCTTTTCTTCTCTTTTGTTTCCTTTTTTTTTGCTTTTTTTTGTTTTTTGTTTTTTCGAATCTTCAAACAGATCCATCGCAAATCCGATTTAATGAAATCTATCTGTATAAGTTGAATAATTATTCAATTTACGATTGTTAGGAGCAAAATAAGGAACGTTACGAAAGAACGAATAGTTGCATAATTAAAAAATGTAATTCTTGAAAGTTAATATTATCCGTTTATGGCGTACATTCGACATTACTCCACTTTATGAATACGCATGGAATATTAAAATTCTTATTACAATTGCGAGTGCTTGCGATTGTTTTTGTTTACTTTTTTTCTTCTTCTTTTTTCTGTTTTCTTTTTTTTTCTCTTTTTTTTATTTTTTTTTTTAATGCACGCAAAGAGAAAACAAAAATACACCACGAGTGGCAGGCAAGTGCGTCGCAATATTCTCATAACAGAAGAATTGTCATATCGTAATATTAAAAAAATTATTTCCACTATAACCTGTATTACGTAACATCACCCTTGTAACAACCTTCGATAATTTCTTTTCCAATTTAACACGCAACGAACGAAATTACAAATCTTTCTTATCGCCGCGTATAAAAAAAAAAAAGAACTACCAATAAAAATAATTTGTGACTCGAACGAAACATACATACATTCCATATTTTATTTCTAATTATAATACATAACTTCTAATAATTTAATAATCCCCTTTAATCACAAAATTCTCATAGTTCATTGGTACAAGTAAAAACAGTTTGATTAATCTCGAACTCTATCGAGATAAATCTTGGAGAGAAATTTCAATAGGAGAGAAGGGAAGTTAAACGATGATATAATATATGTCTTATGTGTGAGAAAGAGAGAGAGATAGAGAGAAAGAGAGAGAGAGAGAGACAGAGAGAAAGAGAGAGAGAGAGAGAGAGATCGATACTGTTCTGACCTCAGCACTCAACACGACACACGACACACGAGTGAGTGTGTTCGACTATGCTGAAGTACTACTCTCTGTGTGCTAGCTAGTGGTCACCCCTTTCCCTTCACCCTTGTAACCTTCCACCATCCCCCTTCTCTCTCTCTCTCTCTCTCTCTCTTTCTCTTTAGCTGTGTCGACAATCTCATGCATTATGGGTATCCTCGAAAGCCTTCAGGGTCTGCCGGGATATGGAAAGGAGTGAAGCTAACAGACTCGATTCCCTTGTCCCTTTGTGGACGCTACTAGGCACTGTTTGGCCTTTAGCAGCCTGTTTGCCCAACCCTCCTATTCTATGTGCCCAGCTTGTCTTACACGCTTCGATTTGGACGACAAGCGAAGAAGACATCCGATAAGTATCGATATCGTTTTTAGGTCGTTGACCCCTACCTGATATTGGCTACTTGTCTATGATTATCTCTTTCACTTTTTGTTTACCTTTATATATCGCTCTATAATCATTTCGATAATATCGTTTATATAGTATGTTTTGTCAGTCAAGTTAATGGAAATATTTTGTTTATTTGGATTGTAGGAAGGTATGATAATTCCATTAACGAAAGATGTTCGTTTATTTTTGTAAGATAGATAGATATATGAAGAAAGAGGGAGATAGATACAGAGAGAGAGAGAGAGAGAGAGAGAGAGAGAGAGAGTTGTATTATATCTAGAAATATAGAAAATATATAATTGTTAATAGTATTAATAGTAATTTTAGTGATCAAGATTAATTCGATGCTTTGCATCTGTCTTTCTCTCTGTCTCCGTATTATCTGGATTTGTGAGGTAGCAAACGCACAGCAGTATATCTAATATATTCACACATCCAAAGAAATCGATTTTCTTTATTTCTCTTTAACCAAATCCTTTCGTTCCAAGTTACATGTTTTCCGTTTTCCACGATTCGTCCAAGGATTTCGATCTTATTTACTATCGACGAATAAACGACGATCCCGACGAGAGGAAAGTTAGCTAGTACATATATATATATGTGTGTGTGTGTGTATATATATATATATATATATATATATATATATATATATATATGTATGTGTATATGTCTATATATATATATATATATATAGACATATATATATACATATATACGTCTGAAACGCGACTACGATGAATTCTCGAGGAAGTGAGGAAAATTTCGTCGATCTAGTTCCGAGTTCAAAGGGTCTAGGGAAATACTATGTGGAGAGTCGAGTGATATTCATGATAATTTGGAAAGTTTCTTCGTGTTTCTATGCCGAGTTGAATATTCGAGCAATAATAAAAGGTAGACTATAGAAACGTATGTATATATATATATATATATGTATGTGTGCATATATATAAAATTATCGAAATTTTCAAACTGACATTTTCATGTATCTATCTCATGAAAAAAAAAGAAAGAAAAAAAAGATTCATCTAACGAAAAAAATTCAATTGACGAGATTTTTACAATTTTCTAAAATAAAAAGAAAAAAAGAAAAGAAAAAAAGAAAAATGGAACTTTTCTTATATACCCATAGCAATATAATAAATATCATTTAGATTTATTGCATTTTGATATCGTTAACGAAATTTGTTCAATTTTCAAGTAAACAAACAAATAAATTTCTTATTTAACGATGATTAATTAAAATCCATAAATGAATGGATTAATTAACGACAAAGAGAATCAGCATAATTTTGTGGATCGAGTAAGTATAGGGAAATATTGGTGAAACGGATGGACATACTCGTTGGCAATGCTGTTTGTCGTTATCGGCAAAACGGTAATTGTTTGAATGCACAATCCTATTTGCCAAGCAATCGGACACCGTCCGCAGTTTGTATAATTTCCGTAAAGTTCGGCAGGCTTGTGGTGACAGTCGAGCCGAACAGCTCGAAAACTCGTCGTTTCAGTTTTCACGGTCGTGAGAGATAGAACCACACAGACACACAACACACAGAACACAGAAACATACATCATATACATACACACATACATAACACAGGTGTATGCACGCGTACGTACGAATACACACATACGTACAATACCACGTACATCGTATAAATGTATATACAGATAAAGGACAACATCACCAAGGCAAAGTGATATTTATCCTCTTACAAGATGACCGATGAGTCACGTAACAACATTATATACTGTAAAGAGTAAAACACTTTAACACGTTTGATACTTTTACGATGGAGGTGGTAGGTAATCGGCTGTATAAAAAATTTATGGATTACATTTCTTTTTCTTTTCTTTCCTTAGCGCGAATTACCGTGCGAAAGGAAAGTATAATGATATACTTAAAGCGATTAGGCGTGTAACGTATGATGGGACTGAGATCGATGAAGAATGATCTGTCCGTTAGATGTAAATTAACTAAAGCTTAAATAATGTTATTCGATTTTATAACGTTTCATATTCGGTATGATCGTAAGTTATATATGTGTGTAATAATGCAGTAAAATTTGTTTTTCAAAAATCACTCCGTTTAAACATCGACTAATCGATACTGGAATATTGATAATTGATCTTATCAAAAGAGAATTCAATCTCTGAAAAAAATATCGTTCGATTGATACAATAATATAATAAAAATTGTTATAAAAAATATGAAAGGATTTGCGAAAAAAAAAATTGTATGGAATATAACTATACGTGTGCGCGTGTATATTTACGTGTATACACGTACACACGTATCTATGAATGTTTTACGTATCATATAAATGAATATACCGGGGAAGATAGAAGCTTATATTATCGAGAAAAAAATCAAATTGACCGTAAGGGGATCGTACGTTATTATTACAAGTAGAGTGAACGTATATATGTGTATACACGTATGTATATCTATGGTTGCCGTACCATACTTATGTGCCATCTTCTTCGTTCCTTTCTTTCTCTTCTCTCTCTCTCTCTCTCTCTCTCTCTCTCTCTCTCTCTCTCTCGTTCAACTATTTTCCCTTTCCATCTTTTTCTTCTTTATACTTTTTTTTTTATTTCTTCTCTATGATATGGTCATTACGACGCAGCACAAAGTAAGCTGCATGTTGTAGAAGGATAAG